>NC_088386.1:43725000-44025000 GCF_037993035.2 Macaca fascicularis | reverse complement strand
GAGAATGCAACTTCACAGTTGTTAGTATTATTTGTTTTTATAAAGAAGCCTTTTTATGACCAATTTAATATACTGTATATAGTTACATTGTGGGATTCATGAAACTACACTAAAGAATGGATGAAAAACAATTATCATAGTGTTGAATGAATGGGATTTTTGGTTTGTGATAAATATTTCAGTGGCAGCATTGTCCATAGATTCAAAAAGTACTATATTTCAAAAAATTTAAATGGAAGTGAAGATACACTCTGAAAAAGTGTGTTAAATGACTTGAGATTCATATGAAAGTATTAAATTAAAATCATTTCAAAACATGTAAGTGAAAAAGCTAATGTATTATTTTAGACAACATGCATTTCAAATACGCATGTATAACTTAATCAAGTAACAAATTAAGCACTGTAAATAGACACACAACTACTTAACTACATTCCTAAAAGTCTGTGTATTTAAGTTGGCCCAAACCCTTGTTTTGGATTTCTCCTTAGGAAAGCAGGAGACCATCTTGGGGTAAAGGCCATCATATATTCAGGTATATGCCTTATTTGCAGGCATTTTGATATATAAAAGGCATCATATATTCAGGTATATGCCTTATTTGCAGCCTTGGCTCTGAGGCAGGTTAAGAGTGTTGTAATGAAGCATCTACTCACAACTGAAAGCAAGGAACTGTGGGTATGGACGTGGCAAACACTGGCAGGCAATGGGGAAAATATCAAAAATTTACTGGGAAAAATTTTGGAGTATAAAGAAAAGTACCAAGTAGTAGCAGTCCCAATAGGGTCTCAAGCTGGTAATTTGCATCACTGGCCCCAGTCCACTGTGCTATGCTTCTCACAGAAATGTCCTACCTGCAGGCATAACATCTTCCACTCACTATACCTTTGACCATGACTCCAGCTGTTCATGTCTGTGTTTATTCACATTTCATTCAACAGTTACTGAGTAGCTAATATATGTGCTAGATACTATGCTAGGTGCTGGGAGTACAAAGATGGTAAGTACTGTGGTCTGAATGTCCGTATTCCCCCCAGAATCCACAGGTTGAAATCCCAACCCCCAAGGTGATGTGGTATTAGGAGATAGAGCCTTTAGGAGATGATTAGGTCATGGGGGCAGAGCCATCATGAATGGCATTAGGCCACAAAGAGCTCTCTTCCAACATGTGAGTTTACAGCGAAAAGACCATATGCACCAGAAAGTAGTCCCTTACCAGACACTGGATCTGCCAGTGCCTTAATCTTGCCAGCCTCCAGAATTATGATACAAAAGTTTATGTTGTTTATAAGCCATCTAGTTTACGGTGTTTTGTTATAGCAGCCTGAATTAAGACAGCAAAATACTATTTATCCAAAGCCCAGTGTAATATTTGGCTCTCATGAGCTACTCAATGTGGAAGAACAGAAAGGAAAGAGGACGGGAGGGATGAGGATGGGTCAATCCCTGTTCACAAGGAGTTTGTGGCCTCATGGAATTTCTAGTGCTTGTGAAAGTGGTATGAACTTTGTGCCATCCTGGACCCCTAGTTTTGTCAAATAGCAACAGACTCTGATGACCAAACTTGTTTTTTTATAGTCCCTTTTCATGCCTGTTTTACTACCTTGCTTTTCCAAAGAAATCTCTTCAGTGGTCTCATCATTACACTGGGCCCATTCCCATTTTCCCTACTTTTCAGCTTTCTGTTTGATACCTTTTTTTTTCTTCCTGCCTGCTCTTAAATGTGGCTCTAACTTCCCTGAGACTGGCTGGCGCACTCCATTAAGTAATCTGTGGATCTGCCAGATAATAACATTGCAGTGATTGCTGCCAAATGCTTCCCTCACATTTCAGTAATCAAAAATACCAATATCTGATGGCTGGGTTTTGCTTAAACCAGCAGTTCTCTAACATGGTTCTGGGACAAACATCATTATTGCCAGTAACACCGGGGAACTTGTCAAAAATGCAAATTCACAGGCAGACTTAATGAATCAGAAACTCTGGGGACAATCTATTTTTTAGTAAACCCTCTAGGTTCTTGTTCTGATGTCTGTTCAAAGTTTGATGCCTGATCAAGACTGACACCCTAATCCGTCTGCCTCTCTTCCCAAGAAAAGGCTGGTTTCATAGCTTTACATCTTGCAGGCAGCCAGCCCTCTAATTTCTTTTGTTCAGGGTTTGGGGATGGGGTATGGGAGGATCAGCCCTTTTTTGCTGCTACTTCAGCCTTCCAGAGGCAGCACAATTGTAAGGGTCTTAGGAAGCCCTCATAGCAAAAATCCAATATAGTTGTCATTTATCTGTTAAGTGGCATTTTTTTTTCTCAACATTCATCTTGTGAATTTGGAAAATACAGAGAAGTTTGAAGATGAAAATAAATACTGAACTGTAATCTCACTGCTGAATAATAACCATGGAAAATACAAAAAAACTATAAAACTCCAATTAAAGAAATAGAAGAGGATACAAACAAATGGAAAGCTATTCCATGCTCATAGATTAGAAGAATTAATATTGCTAAAATGACAATGCTACCCTAAGCAATCTACAGATTCAGTGCAATCTGTATCAAATACCAATGACATTCTTCACAGAAACAAAAAAGTCCTAAATGTCTGTGGAACCATTGATATGCTTCTTTTCAATCATTTGTTTTTAGAAAGTTTTAAAAGCTTACATAAAAAATGAGTTTAGTAAACAACAACGTCCACTACTCTAAATTTACAATGTAAACATTTTGTCATTTTTGCTTATTTTAAAACATAAGATGAAAACATTGGCCGGGCGCGGTGGCTCAAGCCTGTAATCCCAGCACTTTGGGAGGCCGAGACGGGCGGATCACGAGGTCAGGAGATCGAGACCATCCTGGGTAACACAGTGAAACCCCGTCTCTACTAAAAAAATACAAAAACTTAGCCGGGCGAGGTGGCAGGCGCCTGTAGTCCCAGCTACTCAGGAGGCTGAGGCAGGAGAATGGCGTGAACCCGGGTTCTGGGTGACAGAGCGAGACTCCGTCTCAAAAAAAAAAAAAAAAAAAAAAAAGATGAAAACATTACAGATGAAGTTAAATACTACCCCCACCCCCATCCCATTTTCCTTTTCAGCCCAATCCCCTCCCTTCCACCCCAGAAGCAACCAGTATTATGATTCTCGTCTGTATCCTTTCAGGTCATGTTTTAATATGTTTGTTTCCTATATATGTATACATAAATAATATTTTACTGTTATATGTATTTTGAAATTTTATATAAATACTGGTATATGGTACATATAATTCTGTAACTTGCTTTTCTAAAATTCAACATGTTTTGAGAGCCATCTCTATTGAGGTATATAGATTTATCTCTGTTGCAGATACAGGATTCCAATTCATGAATTTTTAACCTCAAAATTGTATTCTATCATATGATTATACAACTATTCATCTATTTGTAAATAATCATGTTAATGGATCTGCACATTTTCAACTTTACAGATATTGCCAAATTGTTCTCTGAAGCAGTTGTACTGATTCCAAATATTTTCTATGTGTAAATGTGTGTCTTTTAAATATTGAATCATTACCACTTTTTTTCTTCCTGGGCATTTTACTATGACATTAAACACTTTTCCAAAACATGATCTTTAATTGTTGGGTATAACTTTGTCATAAATATATATATAATTTCTTTACTAATTTTCCTTTGGTGGACATAGATTTTTCTCCCAAATTTTCACAATGACAAATAAATCTCATAAAAATATTCCTGTACATATATCTATGCCCATCTTGATAACTCATTTAAAATTATTTGATAGCATAGAATTGCATAATTCTAGGGTCCTTACATTTCTTAAAGTGCCAGGAGGGTAGAACTAGGAAATCATTTCAGGCCATGTTTCTTAAACTTTTGAAACTGAAGCATACCTTCTTTTGCTAAATATTAAAATCGATTCTACTTGCTTTCAGGATTCTGATAACTTCACCTTCTATATAGACTCATCCAAGATGTAGTCAGGCTTTACTTTTATAATTTTATAATTATGATATTATGAAAACTAAAGCTTCTCCTGTTTTCCAAATTTAACACTTTAATATTACTATGCTTTTAGAAGTATCTATTTCACAGCATCTTGCCTCACCTCTCCAAAGACCCACCTTGCTTATATGGTTTCATTTAAGCCCAATAAGCATAGGTCAAAACATAAAAGATTTTGTGATATGAAGGTACCTCCATCTTACTAAGACTCAGGATCCACAATAGGTCTTATACTTAGGACTTAATTTATATTTATTTCACAAACAGTTCTGTAGCAATAATAATGAGATGCAAAATTGTGTGCGTGTGTGTGTGTGTGCATGTGTGTATGTTCTGAGGGACATACCTGCCACGATTCCACCAATGGTTTCAGTTTCCTGATTCCTTTAAATATGCAAATTAGTCTCTGGAAATGGCTTTTGGTGGAATGAATTTTAGCAACTGGATTTTCTTCTTTACATTGGCTTCTTCTAACCATTCAGCATTCAAATTAGACATCATCTCCTCAAAAAGACCGTAATGTAAACTCTAGGGGTACTCTCTCACACTTTGTTAATTCACTGATACTTTTATTATCTGATGATGATTATTATTGCTTATCATTTATTTGTGTGTTTATTGACTAGCTCTCCCCATTGGAATGTAAACAGTCTAACAGCAGGACCTTGTCATATTCCCAGTTCCTGGTATAATCCCTAGCATACAGTAGGTGCTTAAATACTTCCAAAAGACTGTGCATATTCTAATTAGTCAATATAATTTTACATTCTGGTTTTCTTTTTTTTAATTTATTATTATTATACTTTAAGTTGTAGGGTACATGTGCCTAATGTGCAGGTTTGTTACATATGTATACTTGTGCCATATTGGTGTGCCGCAGCCATCAACTCGTCATTTACATCAGGTATAACTCCCAATGCAATCCCTCCCCCCTCCCCCCTCCACATGATAGGCCCCTGTGTGTGATCTTCCCCTCCCTGAGTCCAAGTGATCTCAAGATCACACACAGGGGCCTATCATGTGGAGGGGGGAGGGGGGAGGGATTGCATTGGGAGTTATACCTGATGTAAATGACGAGTAGATGGCTGCGGCACACCAATATGGTGTGAGAACATGCGGTGTTTGGTTTTCTGTTCTTGTGATAGTTTGCTAAGAATGATGGTTTCCAGCTGCATCCAAGTCCCTACAAAGGACACAAACTCATCCTTTTTTATGGCTGCATAGTATTCCATGGTGTATATGTGCCACATTTTCTTAATCCAATCTGTCACTGATGGACATTTGGGTTGATTCCAAGTCTTTGCTATTGTGAATAGTGCTGCAATAAACATACGTGTGCATGTGTCTTTATAGCAGCATAATTTACAATCCTTTGGGTATATACCCAGTAATGGGATGGCTGGGTCATATGGTACATCTAGTTCTAGATCCTTGAGGAATCGCCATACTGTTTTCCATAATGGTTGAACTAGTTTACAGTCCCACCAACAGTGTAAAAGTGTTCCTATTTCTCCACATCCTCTCCAGCACCTGTTGTTTCCTGATTTTTTAATGATCGCCATTCTAACTGGTGTGAGATGGTATCTCATTGTGGTTTCGATTTGCATTTCTCTGATGGCCAGTGATGATGAGCATTTTTTCATGTGTCTGTTGGCTGTATGAATGTCTTCTTTTGAGAAATGTCTGTTCATATCCTTTGCCCACTTTTTGATGGGGTTGTTTGTTTTTTTCTTGTCAATTTGTTTGAGTTCTTTGTAGGTTCTGGATATTAGCCCTTTGTCAGATGAGTAGATTGCAAAAATTTTCTCCCATTCTGTAGGTTGCCTGTTCACTCTGATGGTAGTTTCTTTTGCTGTGCAGAAGCTCTTTAGTTTAATGAGATCCCATTTGTCAATTTTGGCTTTTGCTGCCGTTGCTTTTGGTGTTTTAGACATGAAGTCTTTGCCCATGCCTGTGTCCTGAATGGTACTACCTAGGTTTTCCTCTAGGATTTTTATGGTATTAGGTCTAACATTTAAGTCTCTAATCCATCTTGAATTAATTTTCATATAAGGAGTAAGGAAAGGATCCAGTTTCAGCTTTCTACTTATGGCTAGCCAATTTTCCCAGCACCATTTATTAAATAGGGAATCCTTTCCCCATTTCTTCTTTCTCTCAGGTTTGTCAAAGATCAGATGGCTGTAGATGTGTGGTATTATTTCTGAGGACTCTGTTCTGTTCCATTGGTCTATATCTCTGTTTTGGTACCAGTACCATGCTATTTTGGTTACTGTAGCCTTGTAGTATAGTTTGAAGTCAGGTAGCGTGATGCCTCCAGCTTTGTTCTTTTGACTTAGGATTGTCTTGGAGATGCGGGCTCTTTTTTGGTTCCATATGAACTTTAAAGCAGTTTTTTCCAATTCTGTGAAGAAACTCATTGGTAGCTTGATGGGGATGGCATTGAATCTATAAATTACCTTGGGCAGTATGGCCATTTTCACGATATTGATTCTTCCTATCCATGAGCATGGTATGTTCTTCCATTTGTTTGTGTCCTCTTTGATTTCACTGAGCAGTGGTTTGTAGTTCTCCTTGAAGAGGTCCTTTACATCCCTTGTAAGTTGGATTCCTAGGTATTTTATTCTCTTTGAAGCAATTGTGAATGGAAGTTCATTCCTGATTTGGCTCTCTGTTTGTCTGTTGCTGGTGTATAAGAATGCTTGTGATTTTTGCACATTAATTTTGTATCCTGAGACTTTGCTGAAGTTGCTTATCAGCTTAAGGAGATTTTGGGCTGAGACAATGGGGTTTTCTAAATATACAATCATGTCATCTGCAAACAGGGACAGTTTTGACTTCTTCTTTTCCTAACTGAATACCCTTGATTTCTTTCTCTTGCCTGATTGCCCTAGCCAGAACTTCCAACACTATGTTGAATAGGAGTGGTGAGAGAGGGCATCCCTGTCTTGTGCCAGTTTTCAAAGGGAATTTTTCCAGTTTTTGCCCATTCAGTATGATATTGGCTGTGGGTTTGTCATAAATAGCTCTTATTATTTTGAGGTACGTTCCATCAATACCGAACTTATTGAGCGTTTTTAGCATGAAGGGCTGTTGAATTTTGTCAAAAGCCTTTTCTGCATCTATTGAGATAATCATGTGGTTCTTGTCTTTGGTTCTGTTTATATGCTGGATTATGTTTATTGATTTGCGAATGTTGAACCAGCCTTGCATCCCAGTGATGAAGCCCACTTGATCATGGTGGATAAGCTTTTTGATGTGTTGCTGAATCCGGTTTGCCAGTATTTTATTGAGGATTTTTGCATCGATGTTCATCAGGGATATTGGTCTAAAATTCTCTTTTTTTGTTGTGTCTCTGCCAGGCTTTGGTATCAGGATGATGTTGGCCTCATAAAATGAGTTAGGGAGGATTCCCTCTTTTTCTATTGATTGGAATAGTTTCAGAAGGAATGGTACCAACTCCTCCTTGTACCTCTGGTAGAATTCAGCTGTGAATCCATCTGGTCCTGGACTTTTTTTGGTTGGTAGGCTATTAATTATTGCCTCAATTTCAGAGCCTGCTATTGGTCTATTCAGGGATTCAACTTCTTCCTGGTTTAGTCTTGGAAGAGTGTAAGTGTCCAGGAAATTATCCATTTCTTCTCGATTTTCTAGTTTATTTGCATAGGGGTGTTTATAGTATTCTCTGATGGTAGTTTGTATTTCTGTGGGGTCGGTGGTGACATCCCCTTTATCATTTTTAATTGCATCGATTTGATTCTTCTCTCTTTTCTTCTGTATTAGTCTTGCTAGTGGTCTGTCAATTTTGTTGATCTTTTCAAAAAACCAACTCCTGGATTCATTGATTTTTTGGAGAGTTTTTTGTGTCTCTATCTCCTTCAGTACTGCTCTGATCTTAGTTATTTCTTGCCTTCTGCTAGCTTTCGAATGTGTTTGCTCTTGCTTCTCTAGTTCTTTTAACTGTGATGTTAGAGTGTCAATTTTAGATCTTTCCTGCTTTCTCTTGTGGGCATTTAGTGCTATAAATTTCCCTCTACACACTGCTTTAAATGTGTCCCAGAGATTCTGGTATGTTGTATCTTTGTTCTCATTGGTTTCAAAGAACATCTTTATTTCTGCCTTCATTTCGTTGTGTACCCAGTAGTCATTCAGGAGCAGGTTGTTCAGTTTCCATGTAGTTGAGCGGTTTTGATTGAGTTTCTTAGTCCTGAGTTCTAGTTTGATTGCACTGTGGTCTGAGAGACAGTTTGTTATAATTTCTGTTCTTGTACATTTGCTGAGGAGTGCTTTACTTCCAATTATGTGGTCGATTTTGGAGTAAGTACGATGTGGTGCTGAGAAGAATGTATATTCTGTTGATTTGGGGTGGAGAGTTCTATAGATGTCTATTAGGTCTGCTTGCTGCAGAGATGAGTTCAATTCCTGGATATCCTTGTTAACTTTCTGTCTCGTTGATCTGTCTAATGTTGACAGTGGAGTGTTGAAGTCTCCCATTATTATTGTATGGGAGTCTAAGTCTCTTTGTAAGTCTCTAAGGACTTGCTTGATGAATCTGGGTGCTCCTGTATTGGGTGCATATATATTTAGGATAGTTAGCTCTTCCTGTTGAATTGATCCCTTTACCATTATGTAATGGCCTTGTCTCTTTTGATCTTTGATGGTTTAAAGTCTGTTTTATCAGAGACTAGGATTGCAACCCCCGCTTTTTTTTGTTCTCCATTTGCTTGGTAAATCTTCCTCCATCCCTTTATTTTGAGCCTATGTATGTCTCTGCGTGTGAGATGGGTCTCCTGAATACAGCAGACTGATGGGTCTTGACTCTTTATCCAGTTTGCCAGTCTGTGTCTTTTAATTGGAGCATTTAGTCCATTTACATTTAAGGTTAAGATTGTTATGTGTGAACTTGATCCTGCCATTATGATATTAACTGGTTATTTTGCTCGTTAGTTGATGCAGTTTCTTCCTAGCCTCGATGGTCTTTACATTTTGGCATGTTTTTGCAATGGCTGGTACCGGTTGTTCCTTTCCATGTTTAGTGCTTCCTTCAGGGTCTCTTGTAAGGCAGGCCTAGTGGTGACAAAATCTCTAAGCATTTGCTTATCTGTAAAGGATTTTATTTCTCCTTCACTTATGAAACTTAGTTTGGCTGGATATGAAATTCTGGGTTTAAAATGCTTTTCTTTAAGAATGTTGAATATTGGCCCCCACTCTCTTCTGGCTTGGAGAGTTTCTGCCGAGAGATCTGTTGTTAGTCTGATGGGCTTCCCTTTGTGGGTAACCCGACCTTTCTCTCTGGCTGCCCTTAAGATTTTTTCCTTCATTTCAACTTTGGTGAATCTGGCAATTATGTGTCTTGGAGTTGCTCTTGTCGAGGAGTATCTTTGTGGTGTTCTCTGTATTTCCTGGATTTGAATGTTGGCCTGCCCTACTAGGTTGGGGAAGTTCTCCTGGATGATATCCTGAAGAGTGTTTTCCAACTTGGTTCCATTTTCCCCCTCACTTTCAGGCACCCCAATCAGACGTAGATTTGGTCTTTTTACATAATCCCATACTTCTTGCAGGCTTTGTTCATTTCTTTTTCTTCTTTTTTCTTTTGGTTTCTCTTCTCGCTTCATTTCATTCATTTGATCCTCAATCGCAGATACTCTTTCTTCCAGTTGATCGAGTCGGTTACTGAAGCTTGTGCATTTGTCATGTATTTCTCGTGTCATGGTTTTCATCTCTTTCATTTTGTTTATGACCTTCTCTGCATTAATTACTCTAGCCATCAATTCTTCCACTTTTTTTTCAAGATTTTTAGTTTCTTTGCGCTGGGTACGTAATTCCTCCTTTAGCTCCGAGAAATTTGATGGACTGAAGCCTTCTTCTCTCATCTCGTGAAAGTCATTCTCCATCCAGCTTTGATCCGTTGCTGGCGATGAGCTGCGCTCCTTTGCCGGGGGAGATGCGCTCTTATTTTTTGAATTTCCAGCTTTTCTGCCCTGCTTTTTCCCCATCTTTGTGGTTTTATCTGCCTCTGGTCTTTGATGATGGTGATGTACTGATGGGGTTTTGGTGTAGGTGTCCTTCCTGTTTGATAGTTTTCCTTCTAACAGTCAGGACCCTCAGCTATAGGTCTGTTGGAGATTGCTTGAGGTCCACTCCAGACCCTGTTTGCCTGGGTATCAGCAGCAGAGGCTGCAGAAGATAGAATATTTCCGAACAGCGGGTGTACCTGTCTGATCCTTGCTTTGGAAGCTTCTTCTCAGGGGTGTACTCCACCCTGTGAGGTGTGGGGTGTCAGACTGCCCCTAGTGGGGGATGTCTCCCAGTTAGGCTACTCAGGGGTCAGGGACCCACTTGAGCAGGGAGTCTGTCCCTTCTCAGATCTCAGCCTCCGTGTTGGGAGATCCACTGCTCTCTTCAAAGCTGTCAGACAGAGTCGTTTGCGTCTGCAGAGGTTTCGGCTGTGTTTGTTATTGCCCTGTCCCCAGAGGTGGAGTCTACAGAGACAGGCAGGTTTCCTTGAGCTGCTGTGAGCTCCACCCAGTTCGAGCTTCCCAGAGGCTTTGTTTACCTACTTAAGCCTCAGCAATGGCGGGCGCCCCTCCCCCAGCCTCACTGCTGCCTTGCCGGTAGATCACAGACTGCTGTGCTAGCAATGAGGGAGGCTCCGTGGGTGTGGGACCCTCCCGGCCAGGTGTGGGATATGATCTCCTGGTGTGCCTGTTTGCTTAAAGCGCAGTATTGGGGTGGGAGTTACCCGATTTTCCAGGTGTTGTGTGTCTCAGTTCCCCTGGCTAGGAAAAGGGATTCCCTTCCCCCTTGCGCTTCCCAGGTGAGGCGATGCCTCGCCCTGCTTCAGCTCTTGCTGGTCAGGCTGCAGCAGCTGACCAGCACCGATCGTCCGGCACTCCCCAGTGAGATGAACCCAGTACCTCAGTTGAAAATGCAGAGATCACCGGTCTTCTGTGTCGCTCGCGCTGGGAGTTGGAGACTGGAGCTGTTCCTATTCGGCCATCTTGCTCCGCCTACATTCTGATTTTTTACCATGTAGGCTTATAAACTTTTAGCAACACATGTGTCTGAAATGAAACAGGTTTTTAAAAGAAGCCAATGACTATGCATGTTGATAAAACCGCAAAAGAGCCTTTTGCTCTAGATTTTTCCCTGATGATCTCACAATCTTTGATGATTTCTGTGTTGAAAAAGTGTGATAGGGCATCTAAGAAAATTAATATGCTAACTTTAAATTTTATTTATAAAGTTAATCACAGCTTTATTTACTAAGTGGTTTACAGACACATTTTAATTGGATTAATAAAGGAATCCCTAAAATAAATAAATGCAGCAAAATAAAAATTAAACTTATGTTTCAACAGGATGCTAATTAATGGAATAGATCTTTTTTTTTCTCATTTTGCTTTACTGACATTATTGTTAACCTAAGAATAAACTCACTACTTTATGAAGTGTTGAATGGGTATTTTATTTTACTTTAATTTTTTGGAGACAAGTTCTTGCTCTGTTGCCCAGGCTGTAGGGCAATGGCACAATTACGGCTCACTGCAGCTTTGACTTCCTGGGCTCAAGCTATCCTCCTCCCTCAGCCTCCTGTATAGGTGGGATCACAGGTGCCCAAACCAGGCCTGGCTAATTTTTTGATTTTTTTCGTGGAGATGGGAGTCTCCTTTTTTTGCCCAGGCTGGTCTTGAACTCCTGAGCTCAAATGATCCTCTTGTCTTGGCCTTCCAAAGTGCTAGGATTACAAGTGCGAGCCACCGTGCTTGGCTTAAATGTGTTTTTTTTTTTTTTTTTTTGAGACAGAGTCTCACTCTGTTACCCAGGCTGGAGGGCAGTGGCGCAATCTCAGCTCACTGCAAACTCTGACTCCCGGGTTCACACCATTCTCCTGTCTCAGCCTCCCGAGTAGCTGGGACCACAGGCGCCCGCCACCACGCCCGGCTAATTTTTTGTATTTTGAGTAGAGACGGGGTTTCACCATGTTAGCCAGGATGGTCTGGATCTCCTGACCTCATGATCCACCCGCCTCGGCCTCCCAAAGTGCTGGGATGAGCCACCGCACCTGGCCAAATGTGAATTTCTTAAGTTATACTCAAAACAACATGAAGTGACACCATGAAAATAAGTAAATAGCTATTCTTCATAAACCTTGCTGAATAACATCAAATGCCAAATTCTTCTGATTAAATGATTAATGATAAAAATAATGAATTGGTTTTTGAGTCATGTGATATTATGAGTAAATTCTATTAAAATATTTATAATGACATCACACACTGATCTTGTGCTCAGTGGATGGGACTACTGGGAGACACAACAGGACAGAATTAGCACCCAATTAATTATTGATTTATCAAGATGAGACTATGTACATTAGGTAAAACATAGATATTTGGTATATCTAAATCATGGCTTATACTTTTAATACTATGATTATAAATTTAGCTCATGAAATATTTAAAGGTAATTAAGAAGTCCACTCTATTCCTATATCTGCAAGAGTGAACACCTCATATTCTCCAATTGAGAACAAGTCCTACATAAAACCCGCCTTTATATTTATATTCCAAAACAATATATACATGTAACAACAGACATGATTGGATTAAAAATAATAACATTACTATTTTGGAGAGGGAAGTCTGAGTGGCTACAACATAATTATCATTTTATTGGATAATAAATGAACATATTCATAATCTTTCCATCATTAGTGGCTGAATTATGCTTGTTAGAGTAACCCTAAATGACATTTCCCCGTTCTAATTATCTTTCACCATCATGTCAATTATTCAAACAGTTCCTTCACAGTACCTAGTCAATCCCTCAGTCAACCTTCCCCCATCTGTTTCACCTTTCACCTATTTATTGAAGACATGCATTTTTATTTATGAGCACACTTATCTTGCAGTTACATCTTTTTCATATTTTTAAACTGTGCAATAATTAGCCCCATTTTTGGCCTAGTTATTTTTCCATTGCTTATCTTCACTGTGCAGTCATTTCTTCCAAAATATACCTCTCAGATACATCCTTTGTAAGCGACCCAATACCTCTGCCAGGCTCCACTTATTCACTCAAACTACCCCAGCACATTTACATTTGTTTTATATAGTTGTACAAGGATACCCTAGAAAGGCAAATCTCTCTTGCCCCTGCCACTCACTAGAGAGAAATTCTCTAGCTTCAGATGTCCTTGACCGTTCAGTGCAGAAAAGTGTAAAAGTTCACAACCTGAGATGAGGGATCATAATGATGTAGGAAAGCTATATTTTTCATCAGCTCTCAAGGTACGGAGACAGGCTCCTGAGCGTGAGGCCAGTCCTCAGAGTCAAGGTAGCAGGCATGCTTGTCTGTGCCCATCTTTGGTCAATAAGATTATTTATACCAGGCCATATTTTGCTACGAAAATTCAGGAACTTGTACACTCTAGTCACATAGAAGCCTTCATTGAACAAAATGCTAAGTGTGGTAGGTTGCCACAAAATTGCAGTTCCTTCCATCAGGAAATGAATTTATCACTCCATACATTGAATCTTGGCAGGCCTTGTGATTTGCTTTGACCAGTGGAATTTGATGCATATGATACTGTTCAAGTTTTGCACCTAAAACTCAAAAGGCCTTATAACTTTTGCTCTTGTTTCTTGGAATGCCATCATCATGTGAACAATCTGAGCTAGCCCCATCAAGGATGAGAGATCACATGAAGAGAGAAGTCTAGCTGTCCAGCCAGTCCAGCTGAGGCCCTAGACTTGTAAGTAAATATAGCCAGCACCATGTGGAACAGGGATGAGCTGCTAGAGCTGGGCCCAGTCTTAACTGCCGACTCACAGAATGAAAAATATTATTTCAAATAGCCAAAAACTATACTAAAAACAATTACAAAGCCTAAAATAGGGTTTAACTTAAACCAATCATAGTATTGACAGGCTACGTAGCCTTAATGGTTAACAGCAGAAGCTAGAAGCTGGCTGGGTTTGAACCTTGGCTCTACCCTTTATTAACTTGTGACCTTGCACAAGTTTTAAAATTTCTTATAAAATGGGGATTATAACCATATAGGATTGTTCTGGGAAAAAAGTAAGTAAATGTAGATGTGCCTAGCACACAGTAAGTATCCAAATTGTTATTAGTCATATATAGCTATGAAAGTCATATTACAGAAATTTTAATAGCACTGGGAAAAAGACCATGATTTTGTTAGGTGAAAAAATGTACTATAAAATTATACATATAATTATCATCTTAATTTACAAAATGATACTATTTATATAGACATAGGAATAGAACACCACTATACTCTATATGTTCTCTGGTAATGGATAAACATACTTTCTCATTGCCTTTCTGGATTTTCAAATTTTTCTATAATAAACATATATTAGCTCTGTAATCAGGGAAAATACTACCTTCAAAAAATTAAGTGTTATATCTGTAGAAGAGCTAATTAATGTTTCCCTAATCCTTAGAAGTATTAGGGAAGCTTTTTATTGGAAAGCTTCATGCCCAGTAATATGCTATTATTTCTCTTTCTGTTTTATTCAAAAGGAGAAAAAGATATGGAGAGTTGGAAAGAATACTGCATTAACCTATTATGATCTACATACTGCAAGTAAAAATCAAGGCTGTCCTTTAGATTGGTTCTAAAATGCCTCCGGGTGTCATGCTCACTTTTCTACTTGGAATATTGTCTCCCATCTCACCCTCTTGTTCTTCACTGAATAGTGCCCATTTATCTCAGTTTAAATGTCACTTTCTCAGAGAAGTCTTCCCTCGTCTCCCTAATCTTTACTTAACTTTCCGAGTCTTTAAACTAGGTTCCCCTTGTAATTCTCCCACATAATATACAGTTATTTTGCTTCACAGAAGTTACTACAAACAACTGAGCTTTCTCTTCGCCCTTGACATCCTGCAATATTGCAAAAGAAAAAGCAGTTGAGACAAAGAAGTTCAGGTTAAAGCTTCACTTTGTGCCTTTGAAAATATATAATGAGATGGGAAGTGAAGGTCTGTATGCATATATGGAAAATACTTACTATGAAACACTTCCTTTCATTAAAGCCAAAAGTGAACAATTACCAGCTCTCAAATACATATCTTTAAAAAAAATTTATTTTTTATATTTTCTGCAAATCCACCTAGGAATGTACTTAAGAAATGTAGGGAATTGTTTTAAAGAATAGTAACAAGTTATACCAGAACATCTATGAACAAAACGATAAACTCACTATAATTCTCAAGGAAAAATTATTTATGATTTATTCCTGTATGTTAGCTGTCAGCACAGCGGTTATTTTTTGCTTTTCTGTAATATGGTGATTTCTCATAAGGAATACCGATAAAAAAACTTGGCTGCATTTACATAATCTATTTAAGAGTACACCAACAAGGTTTGGGGGGTAATTTTCACATCTTATCTGTGCATGACTAGTATTTTATCTACTCAGGATGCAGCTTAATATATGAATGTCAAATCTTTGCTGAAAAATGATGTATATCAATTTTGTTTATTCCCAAACCTGTACGATGAGAATACAATAATGTAAATTATGTCTATTTGAGGGTTTGCAACACACCAAATGGTGTATTCATATATACACTTGATATTTACATACACTTTTACTATAAAAATATTTAGTACTCTTCAATTCATTTAACAGTGGCTGCCAAGTTCCTACTTGGATTAATCAATACCAAACAGAGGTAAAGTAATTTATACTTTATATAAAGTATATAAATAAACATAAATAAATCAATACCAAACAGAGGTAAAGTAATACCCTACTAGTCCCCTAGTAACCCTGAAAATCAGGTTACTCAAAGGAAAAATAAGACAACTCCTCCACCACTGAAGAAACATACCCAAAGACACTGTGTCTGACTATGTATCTAGGAACACCCAAGTCCAATAAGTCTCTCCAGCAAATATTATTAAATGTTCAAGATAACTACAGTCTAGTAAAGTATCTGGTAAGGTCTTTCAATAAACAAGAGGAGGAAGATTATTTCTGTGCAGATTTTAGAAAAGGGAGCCCAAAGAGCATATAATCTCTAAGTCCCATGAAATAAGTGATCTTTTATTGTGTTTCTGTAGCTCACATATCAGGAATGAAACAAGTAGTAAAACCCACGGATGTTTAATAGCCTCATATGAAAAGTGTCTCAAGGAGACTCCATTCAGTACTTGACTGACTGTTCACTGGAATGATGAGGATGGCAGAGAAAATGTAGCGGCCACAGAAAACTTATGCACAAAGTACTCAGGTTGGAGAGGGAGGGAGTTTCAATATAACCAAATGAGGCATACAGTGTTTTAGAGGATGTTCTGAAAAAAGCAAAAACTGTAAAAGTCTCTAATTTAACAAACAGACAAGCAAAATGTAAGAGCAGCCATACACAGGAGGACTTTGGGTCAAACCCCACCTACAGAAGTGTTTGGCTTGCACATGGTTTAAGAATAATAATATAAGTAAATTAATTGACAATATTTAAATCAAAAGATTTCACATAACAATTCTATTTCCTGCTTTACCTGAGAAACTGGACAATATGGTAACACTAGGCCAACATTCCTGCCTTACAACAATTATCTGGAACGGAGCAGTGGCTGCTCCTCCAGAAACAACTTGGCTCTCCAGTTCACTGCAATAACTTCCTGCTTCATTCCCATCAGCCTGGCCTCTATAGGCATTTGGGTTTCCAACTTCTGGAATAGAAAGTACCTTGAGATAAGGCTGAAGGTTTCACTATAGCCCTTAACAAGAGGTACAATTTATTTTGCTACATAGCCATTTATCCTACATTTCATAGTTTCTTCAAAAGGGTAAATGACGAATTCTTAGTAGATCATTATGCACTACCAATGTGTGTAGGAGGGCCAGTAAGCCAGCTAAAACCATAAGCACACAGGTAACTTTCCTAAGGAAATTGAGACTGTGGTGATTATTGACTTAGAGGAAGTAAAGGGTACAGAGAACCATCCAATATCAATCCTCTACTTTCATTCCTTCCCTTCCCTCCCTCTCTCCCTCCCCCCTCCCTCCCCCCCTTCCTCCTTTCCTTCTTTCCTTCCTCCCTCCCTTCCTTCCTTCCTTCCTTCCTTCCTTCCTTCCTTCCTTCCTTCCTTCCTTCCTTCCTTCCTTCCTTCCATTCTTTCTTTCTCTTTCTTTCCACCATCATTGGCAATATCACATTATCATTATCTCAGGAACTTATCTTGGGAATCAAATAATTATGGAATCGAATTGTACAATTACTTATTTTAGGATATATAAAATGGCACTGATTTTTTTCTGGATTAAAAAATTGTTTTCTTTCAGCAAATAAAAAAATTCATCAAGTCTTTCAAAGGTATACTTGAGATCTTACAACCTGTTTACTTTCTCTTAGTCATCAGGAAGATATTACTATATTCTGTGTGACAAGGCTCTTCCTCAGCCTGGGTAAAATAATCCTTGGAACAGTCTAACTTATTTTGTTCTATTTCCATGGCCACCACTGGATAACCTTCTGATTATTTGATGGATTTCATAGGTGCTCTGATATAATTAAGTTACTCGGATAGCAAGCTCAAGTATTTCAGACACACACACACACACACACACATAAATAAATACATTAAATAACACACACACACACACATAGGTAATCTGGTATACAAATTAATTTCTTGTAAATATGGATGGTCTGTGTTAGATCCCACAGGCCAGGCTCATCACTCTTGAGAACAAGAACAAAATCAAGTTTTTAATCCGGAAGAGCTACCCTGGACCACAGTTACTCCATAGGGTACTCCCACCATTGAGGTCTTCCCTTCATATCCAGACTATTGTTGTGTTTGTTTGTTTGTGTTTGGATGCCACCTCCCTCTAACTACATCATTACTAGAAAAACTAGGGAATGATTTTTGAACCAGAGCAGGACAAGGGAAGTGTAGGACAGGGTGTGGCAACATGCTTGGGTGGTGCTGTTTCTCAGAAAGCAGCCAAGAGAGACAAAGGAGCAACCAAGGGATGTGGAAACAAGGTCAACTGGCATTTCTATTATATAATCCTGATATAATAAATGCCTCCAGGCATTATAATTAATGTTGCAAGTATTGGACATCAACTCTATGTGAGGCACTGTGATGGATGCTGGGAATCCAAACATGAAGAGAACGTAGTCCTCACCTTAAGGAGCTTACTGTCTGGGGAGCGGAGGGGTGGGAAGTGGGGCATAACACTGAATGATAGTTGTTATGATAGGGCTAAGTATGGCGTGCTAATTAAGCTCAAAGAGAGAGTTAATCTAGTTTTCAAGAATTGGTAGGTGTGGGCAGGAGACATCTAGGGCTGCATGGAGCTTAGATGGGCAAAGAAAAGGTTAGTAGGAGACCTGAAACTTCACCTAATCTTTGCAAGTGATCTTATTTCTGGAAGATTAATACTGAAGATTTTATATTTCTGTCTGTTAATAACATTTCTAATATCGTATTCATTTTTAGCTGGTAAACAAACATAGAGGTATCATTTTGTCAGACTTTTTAACCTTGAGATGTGGTAAGTGATGAAGCAGTAATAAATATTTTCCAAAGGAAGATGTGGATCCCTGCCTGATGCCTGAAATAGAAAATGATGACCAGACATTTAGATAAGCAAATGCTGTTTTTTTGACAAAGTATTATGAAAGAATGATGATTTGCTTCAATAAGAAAGGAATATTAGATGTGAGTGCATCTTCTTCAGAAGACAAAAAGAGCAACACATGGGTGAGAAAGTATTAGCCTTAGATAAAGTAGTTTAAAACCACTGAAATGTGCATCCTTTAATAAAAGAAGTCTATAACTTATGAGAAGAAGATGGCTGTGGTGCTAAAGTTATTTTAGCCAAATGAATAAATAATATTTCCATTTATCTTATCCACTTCCAGGAACTGCACTGAACACTTTATATATACACAAATTAGCTCATTTAATCCTGTAAGTTTGTTTTTAATTTTTGTGGGTACACAGTAGGTATATATATATGTATGAGTTACATGAGATATTTTCATATAGGCCTGCAATACATAATAATCACATTAGGATAAGTGGGGTATCCATCATGTCAAGCATTTATCCTTTGTGTTACAAACGATCCAATTATACTCTTTCAGTTATTTTAAAATGTACCATTAAATTATTTTTGACAATAGTCACCCTGTTGTGCTAGCAAATACTCTGTCTTATTCATTCTTTCTATTTTTTGTACTCATTAGCCATCCCCACTTCTCCCCACAAACCCCCACTACCCTTCCCAGCCTCTGGTAACCATCCTTCTACTTTCTATTTCTATGAGTTCAATTATTTTAGTTTTTAGCTCCCACAAATAAGTGAGAACATGTGAAGTTTGTCTTTGTGCACTTGGCTTATTTCATTTCACATAATGATCTCCAATTCCAACCATGCTGTTTCAAATGATAGGATCTCATTCTTCTTTTGGCTGAATAGTACTCCATTGTGTATATACTACATTTTCTTTATCCATTCATCTGTTGATGGACACATAGGTTGCTTCCAAATCTTGGCTATTGTGAATGGTGCTGCAATAAACATGAGAGTGCAGATATCTGATACAGATTTCCATTCTTTTGGGTATCTACGTAGGAGTGGGACTGCTGGATCGTATGGTAGCTCCATTTTTAGTTTTTTGAGGAACCTCCAAACTGTTCTCTCTTTACATTCCCAATTTACATTTCCACCAACAATGTACAAAGGTTCCCTTTTCTCCACATCATCACCAGCATTCATTGCCTGATTTTTGGATAAAAGCCATTTTAACTGGGGTGAGATGGTATCTCACTGTAGTTTTGTTTGCATTTCTCTGATGATCAGTGATGTTGAGCACCTTTTCATATGCCTGTTTGCCATTTATATGACTTCTTTTGAGGAATGTCTGTTCAGATCTTTTGTCCATTATTAAATCAGATTATTAGATTTTTTTCCTATAGAGCTGTTTGAGCTCCTTGTATATTCTGGTTATTGATCTCTGTCAGATAGGTAGTTTGTAAATATTTTCTCCCATTCTGTGGGTTGCCTCTTCACTTTGTTGATTGTTTCCTTGGTTGTATAGAAGCTTTTCAACTTGACGTGGTCCTGTTTGTCCATTTTTGCTTTTGTTGTCTGTGCTTGTATTACTCAAGAAATTTTTGCCCACTCCAATGTCCTGGAGAGTTTCTCCAATGTTTTCTTGTAGTAGTTTCATAGTTTGAGGTCTTAGATATCTGAGTCTTTGATCCGTTTTGATTTGATTTTTGTATATTGCAAGAGATAGGGGTCTAGTTTCAATCTTTTATATATGGATATCCAAGCTCATTTAATCCTTATCGCAATTGTATAAGGCAATGCTTTTATTTTTTCTGTTCTAGAGTTGTGGAAATGGGATGAGAAATTACGTAAATTTACTATCTTTCTTTCTCTGGTAATTATCATTTTTTCTACTTTCATTTCTCCTTAGTATTTATTACTATCTAACATAGTCTATTTTTTTACAATTTATCTTATTATTGTCTGTCTCCTCTGACAAGAATGTAAGCTCTGTGAGTACATGGGATATAGCAGTCATCATAGCAGACAAAAATCTCTGCTAATTTTTGTTTTGGGTTCACTAGCTCCTTGAAGGTTGGCTTCGTATCACTTCTTCCCCCATAGCACAAAGTACAAGCCTTGCACGTACTGGAACCAAAAATATTTGCTGAGTGAGTGATGAACACTATTAATTAGTAGGCATATACCAAGCCCTCAGCACTGAACTAGTCGCCGTAAGATAAGGAAGTACAAAATACAGTCTCTGATTTAAAATAACACTTAGGAATAGAGCTAGGGATGAAGCATGAAATATAAAGAAACATGAGGAATACCAAGGGCATAAAAGAAGTCCTCACATGTCAATAATTTCATTCTCAATCATCTAACAATGTCTAAAAATGCCTACTCACAGCTCCTCCCAAGATACCATTGTATTCTGTTGCGCTAAACTTTCTTGTAAATGCCTGAACAATGTGTTTACAACTCTGAGCCTTCACATATATTGCTCTCTGGGCATAGAAAAACTTCCCCCCATTTTCTTTAAAGTAACCTTTTATTATCCTGTCTAGAGTTACCTGCTTATTCCTCTTTCATCCTACATGTGTTACATGTATGTTACAGCACTTGCCAAACTCTATTTTAATATACACACATTACTTGTCTTATTTACCTTTGTGTTCCTGGTTTCCAAACAAATTGTCAGGTACATAGTATGCAAACAATGTGCTTCAAGTTTAATTACCCATTTTTCTCTCCTTTCAAAATACTAAAAAATTTTCTTTTTTACTCTCCCAAAATAGAACCATAGATAGAAAAGTTCTTCTTAATAATATATTAAAATCACCCAGTGGTAAATACATACACACAGATAGATGCTAACTGCAGGTATATATTCAATCAAAACTGAGTGGAGGCTGAATCTACCTTTCTTATTTTATTTTCAGCACAATTCCACCTTCAGGGGATATCACCAGTGCCTAGAAGAGTGCCTGGCACACAGAAAATGACTTGTTGAATAAATGAATGCTTGCATAAAAACCATGTCATTAAATGCTAAACAGCATTTCATAAACTAGATGTATTATAGGAACTCAGAAATAAAGTAACAAATCAGAAAAACAGTGAACTAAGGAGTAGAAAGTTTGGTATCTGCCATTTTCTAGTTTTATAGCTTTGAGCAAGAAACATTTAAACTGATCTTTAACTTCTTAATTTGTAAAAATAATAGATTAGGCTAGTTTTCAAATTATTTTACCAGAAGTCTCCATTGTTGAATGAAATGTAAATGGAATTGCCATTAAATAAAACAGAAAAGATTCATTAGTAAAAATTCGTAAGATCAAGTTATGATACTACTTATTTAAATTCATTATTAAGAATGGGCCGGTGGCTCACTCCTGTAATCCTAGCACTTTGGGATGCCAAGGTGGGAGGACTGCTTGAGGCCAGGAGCTTGAGATCAGCCTGGGCAACATAGCAGAACCCTGTCTCTACAAAAAATTTTTACAAATTAGTTGGGCATGGTGGTGCATGCCTGTAGTCCCAGCTACCTGGGAGACTGAGGCAGGAGGACTGCTTGAGCTCAGGAGTTTGAGGCTGCAATAAACTATGATCATGCCACTGCACTTCAGTTTGGGCAACAGGGCTAAAGTGCATCTCTTAAAAAAAAAAAAAAAAGAATGAACATAGGTGACAACTGCAATTTTAAATTATCCTCATCAGCAATGGCATTTTCTGTATTTTGTTTTGGTTTTACAATGTTGATACAATTCTGATTACCACAAATACACTATTACAAATGGTAACAGTTATTAAAAAAATAATTTGGCAATATTAAGATTTCTGCAATTAAAATGGTCCAGTGGCTTGAATGAGGAGTATAGAAAATTCTGTTTTCAAAACTGAGGGACTATAATCATTATTCATATTTCTGGTCACAAATATAAAAAATAGACAAGAACCACCCAAAACTTAAATTAAGCAAGAAAACTTTCTTTAATATAGTATTATCATATTAACTTATCATTGCAAACTAAAGTGCCAAAGAACACATGGCAGAAAGATACCCCTATTTCTGTTTGTACTTAATGTGCCATCCTAGTGCCAATCATAACCTTGAAAGACACAGTCCTGAACACCCTAATCCTGAATGCTGAAATCCCAGAAGATCAAAATCTTTAAAGTCTAAAATCTTGAAAATCAGAATCCCAAAAACTTAAAATTTCAAATGCTGAAATCCTGAAAGCCAAATTTTGAGGAAGGGATTAGTGATTTTCACTTGTACACGAGACAGTTGGATCATGTTAGGTGGAACGATTACTTTGTTCTTGTCTTTATTTGGAAGTTAAGTGTAGTTTAAGGGGATGTGTTTGGATGTCAGGTTGATAAGAGGTGGACTGGTGGGCTTAAGTTTAGGTGTTAACTTGACTAGGTTAAGTAATACCTAGTAAAACATTATTTTTAGTGTATCTGTGATGGTGTTTCCAGGAGTGTGAGTCTGAGTGAACTAACTGGGAAAGTTCTTCTCTCATTGTTGGCAGGCACCATCCAATCTGATGGGGGCCTAGAGAGAAGTAATACAGAAGGCAAACTGGTCTCTTTGAGAACTTGGACACACATTTCTTTTGCTGCTTTGGACATCAGAACTACAGGTTGCTGGGCTTTGGACTCCAGGACTTACACCAGTGGCATCCCAGGGTCTCCAGCTTGCAGACGGCCTGCAATGGGACTTTTCAGCCATCATAATAGCATGAGCCAAGTCCCCTAATAAATCTCCCCTCATATATCTATATACATATTCTCTTGGTTCTCTCTCTCTGGTCAACTCTGTCTAATATAGATTTCGTATCAAGAAGCCAAATATCCTTCCTTCTTACTGTATTCCTCACAACACTATGGAAGAGATCTGTGAAATTGTTCTGTTGCAAAAGAGCTGTGATCAGGTAAGTGTACAAGGCTGCTTAATAATGACAGATACAAAGTTTAAAAGCTAATTATTATTGGTGTGTGAAAGCAGAAAATTGCTTAATTGAAATGTCTGGGCAGTAACCAGACTTTCAAGTGACAGCATTTACTTACAAAATGTGTAGACCACTACGACTCTCCAAATACAAGTGCAGTGAGTGTTTTGAAGATCACAGAAGTGAAAAGGCAGACGAAAAATACAAAAAATCTCTCCTACCAAATTATCAGTTGTGTATGACTTTGTAGCTTCACATATAGCACCAATATGATACACTATGTATTTCATCTTTGCATCATTTCCAATACTGGATGTACAAAATGTGTAAGACTTTTAGAGAGTTCTAATTCATTTTATGCATTTATCGCAAATTTGACTTCACGAAAGTACATTATCGCCAGTTGACTTTGTGTGAAAGCATTGTGGGTGTATATAAAATGTTGAAACTTCCTCAATAAATCAAGAGAGGTCCTTTTCGTATATCTGCATTTCTAAAAGATAAAAACTAAAATTCTCGTGATCTTGGCTCTTTGGGCATATGTGGTGGTGACCCATTAAGGCTTTTGATTAATCTCATCAAAAGTCTTACGTTGTCTGTCATGGTATTTCAGATGATTGCAATCATAAAGCTGGGTGCAAACAATTACCAACTGTAGTAACATGTGCTTATATATTTCACTTTTTGGCCTATTTCTTCATGAATATGGTTCATCTGCTCATAACTGTTTCACCTATGTGACTGTCTTTAGTATACCTGTTTCTGCTTGCAAAAATATGAATGTTATTATTTCCTATTTCATTGTGTAAAGTGGCCTGTGAAGTGTTGTGACATGTTTTTATGTTTATCAAATAGATTTTCTTTTCAAAGTGTAAATAAAAATCTTTAAAGACTTTTTAAAATTACTTTTTCCAGAATAACATTTTTGAGATTTTGATCTTTTGAGATAGTAACTTTCAAGATTTTAGACATTAGGGAATTTGATGTTTCAGGATTTCAATATTTGGGATTATAGCTTCAGGATTGTGGCTTCTGGGATTTTGGCCCAAATCTATGGCATACACATGCTGCAGCAGTGGTCTTGCTTGTATAATTTGATTTGGATATGTAATATTGCACCCAAGATTTTAAAAGGCCAGCTATAAACTTAAAAATAAAAACATATGGGCTGGGCGTGGTGGCTCACACCTGTAATCTCAGCACTTTGGGAGGCCGAGGCGGGTAGATGACAAGGTCAGGAGATCGAGAACATCCTGGCTAATATGGTGAAACCCTGTCTCTACTGAAAATACAAAACATTAGCCAGGCGCGGTGGCATGTGTCTATAGTCCCAGCTACTTGGGAGGCTAAGGCAGGAGAATAGCTTGAACCCAGGAGGTGGAGGTTGCACTGAGTCAAGATTGCACCACTGCACTCCAGCCTGGGTGACAGAGCGAACATATAAAAAATAAATAAAAACATATATTCATAGGAAGTTCAAATACCTACATAAAAATTAGTAAGGAAGCTTTAATTGGCAGTCCATAAAAATATAAACTAATAGGGCAGCTTAGTTTTATTTTGTGATCCCTAATGTGTTACACTTTGGTACAACACATCTGAGTGTGCATGTTATTTTTATTACAGTCTTCAAATATTTAATATGCTTAAAATATTTAAATGTTGCAGCCAACATTTGGGAAACCTTGAGGAACCTCCTGTGAACTGGATATTCTTTCTAGTCCTTTCAATTCTATCATTTCTACATAATCTAGAAAAGCAAGGGCCAGACGTGGTGGCTCACGCCTGTAATCTCAGCACTTTGGGAGGCTGAGACAGGCGGATCACCTGAGGTCGGGAGTTCGAGACCAGCCTGACCAACATGGAGAAACCCCGTCTCTACTAAAAATACAAAATTAGCCTGGTGTGGTGGTGCATGCCTGTAGTCTCAGCTACTTGGGAGGCTGAGGCAAGAGAATCGCTTGAACTCAGGAGGTGGAGGTTGCAGTGAGCCGAGATCGTACCACTGCATTCCAGCCTGGGCAACAGAGCAAGACTATGTCTCCAAAAAACAAAAACAAAAACAAAAACAAAAAAAAACCAAGAAATAATTTATAAAGATTTTTTTGATTTCTTCAAATAAATCTTGTACAAATTTACTGAGATTAGACACTCATGGGAGAAGAAAGAGCCTGATCAGACAGAAGTAGAGAACTTGTGTTAGGGAGTATCAAGAAATATTACATTTAAGAAAACATGTCAATCTTCCTAAAACAGGCAGATTCCCTACACAGATAAGCTAAAAACAGCTTGGTATCATCAATCCATGACACCTTATAAACAGAAATATTGCTGGTCTATAGGTATCTTAACTTACAAATGCAATTTCATTCCTATGTAGCTATTTTTTGATAACATCTGTCAGATGTAGAATATCTTTTCACTGAATTTGCCTTCATTTACTTGAAGAATATATTCTGATTTGAACTATAGAGGAAACTCTCTTAACTGACTTCTATTTAAACAAATCACTGAATTAATCAAAATTGCATTCCCTTTTGGACACAGACAGAATGGAAAGAGACGGGAAGAAAGCAAGCCACCTGGAAAACATATTTGAGGATATTGTCTATGAAAACTTTCCCAATCTCACTAGAGAGGCCAACATTCAAATTCAAGAAATGCAGAGAACCCCTGCAAGATATTACACGAGAAGACCATTCCTAAGACATAATCATCAGATTTTTCAAGGTTGAAATGAAAGAAAAAAATGTTAAAGGCAGCTAGAGAGAAGGGGCAGGTCACCTACAAAGGAAATCTCTTCAAGCTAATAGCAGACCTTTCAGCAGAAACCCTACAAGCCAGAAGAGACTGGGGCCCTATATTCAGCATTCTTAAAGAAAAAAATGTCCATCCAAGCATTTCATATCCAGGCAAACTAAGCTTCACAAGTGAAGGAGAAATAAGATCCTTTTCAGACAAGCAAATGCTAAGAGAATTCATTACTACCAGACCTGCCTTATAAGAGTTCCCTCGATATGGAAAGGAAAGACTGTTACCAGTCACTTCAGAAAAAGGGAACAGATGAGTGACACTATAAAGCAACCACACAAACAAATCTGCAAAACCAGCTAACCAAACAATGACATTATTGATATGTACAGATTTGATCCTAACTATGAATGTAAGTGGATGAAATGCCCCAATTAAAAGGCACAGAATAGCAAGCTAGAAAAAGAAGCAAGACTCAAAAGTGTGCTGTCTTCAAGTGATCCATCTCACATTCAATGACACCCATGGGCTCAAAGTAAAGGGATGGAGAAAACTCTACCAAGAAAATAGAAAAAAGCAGAGGTTGCTACTCTAATTTCAGACAAACAGATTTTAAACCAATAATGATCAAAAAAGACAATGAAGAGCACATGTAATGCTTACCATTATGTAAATGACAAAGGGTTCAATTCAACAAGAAGACCTAACTATCTAAATATATATGCACCCAACAGAGGAGCACCCAGATTCATAAAACAAGTTCTTAGAGACCCATGAAGAGGTATAGATTCCCACACAATAATAGTGGGAGACTTCAACACCATACTGACAGTGTTAGACAGATCATCAAGGCAGAAAACTAAAAATGCTATACTGGACTCTTGACCAAATGGACATAATAGACATCTACAGAATTCTCTACCCCAAAACACCAGAATATACATTCTTCTCATCGCCACATGACACATACTCTAAAATGGATCACACATTTGAACATAAAACAATCCTTCGCAAATGCAAAGCACCAAAATCAACCAACTCCACTCCTGGACCACAGCACAATAAAAACAGAAATCAACAGTAAGATAATCACTCAAAACCATACAAGTACATGGAAATTAAACAACCTGCTCCTGAATGACTTTTAGGTAAATAATGAAATTAAGACTGAAATCCAGAAACTCATTGAAACTAATGAGAAAAAAGCTACAACATACCAGAATCTCTTGGACATAGCTAAGGCAATGTTAAAAGCAAAGTTTATAGCATTAAACAATCAAATCAAAAAGTGGGAAAACTCTCAAATTAACAACCTGACATTACAACTAGAAGTAGTAGAAAAGCAAGACAAAAGTAATCCCAAAGCTAGCAAAAGACAAGAAATAACAAAAATCAGAGCTGAACTGAGGGAAATTGAGCCAGGAAAACCCACACAAAATATGAACGAATCCAGAATTCATTTCTTTGAAAAAGTGAATAGGATAGATAGACCAGTTGCTAGACAAATAAAGAAAAAAGAAGATCTGAATGAACACAATTAGAAATGACAAAGGGTACGTTACTACTGACGCCGCAAAAAAACAAAAAAACCATCGGCCACCACTGTGAACACAAACAAGAAAATCTGGAAGAAATGTATAAACTTTGGAAATATATAACCTCTCAAGACTGAACCAGGATGAAACTGAATCCCTGAACAGATCAATAATGAGTTCTGAAATTGAATCAGTAATAAAAAGCCTACCAACCAGGAAAAAAATCCAGGACCAGATGGATTCACAGCTGAATTCTACCATTCTACCAGGTGTATAAAGAAGATTTGGTACCATTTTTACTGAAACTATTAAAAAAAAAAAAGAAAACAAACAAACAAACAACAACACAAATGGGGAGGAGGGACTCCTCCCTAACTCATTCTATGAAACCAGCATCAGCCTGATGACAAAGTTGGCAGACACACAACAAAAAAAGAAAACTTCAGGCCAATCTCCTTGATGAATATCAGTGCAAAAATCCTCAACAAAATACTAGCAAATTGAATACAGAAGCACACAAAAAGCTAATCCACCACGATCAAGTAAGCTCCATCCCTGGGATGCCAGGTTGGTTCCACATATGCAAGTCAATAAATGTGAGTCATCACATAAACAGAACTAAATACAAAAACTACATGATCATCTCAATAGATGCAGAAAAGGCTTTTAATAAAATTCAACTTCTCTTCATGTTAAAAACCATCAATAAACTAGGCATTCAAGGAACATACTTCAAAGTAATAAGAGCCATCTATGACAAACCCACAGCCAACATCATACTGACTTGGCAAATGCTGAGAGAATTCCCCTTGAAAACCAGCACAAGACAAGGATGCCCTCTCTTACCACTCCTATTCAACATAGTACTGGAAGTCCTGGCCAGGGCACTCAGTAAAGAGAAAGAAATAAAAGGCATCCAAATAGAGGGGAAGTCAAACTACCCTTGTTTGCAGATGACATGATTTTATATCTAGAAAACCTCATAGTCCCTTCCTTTAATCTGATAAAAATTAAGCTGAGTTTCAGAATACAGAATCAAAGAACAAAAATCAGTAGCATTCCCATACAACAACAATATCAAAGCCGAGGTCAAATCAGGAACACAATCCCGTTTACAACTGCCAAAAAAAGAATAAAATACCTAAGAATATAGCTAACCAGGGATGTGAAAGATCTCTACAACAAGAATTACAAAACACTGCTCAGAGAAATCAGAGACAATACAGACAAATAAAAAAACATTCCATGCTCATGGATAGGAAGACTCAATATCGTTAAAATGGCCATACTACTGAAAACAATTTACAGATTCAATGCTATTCCTATCAAACTACCAATGACATTCTTCACAGAATTAGAAAACCTATTTTAAAATTCATATGAAACCAAAACAGCACCCAGATAGCCAAAGCACTCCTAAGGAAAAAGAACAAAGGCGAAAGCATCACATTATCCAACTTCAAACTATACTATGAGGCTACAGTAACCAAAAGAGCATGGTACGGGTACCAAGACAGACACATAGACCAATGGAATAGAATAGAGAGCCCAGAAATAAAGCTGCACACCTACAACCATCTGATCTCCAACAAAGTTGACAAAAACAAGCAATGGAGAAAGAATTCCCCATTCAATAAATGTTGATGGGATAATTGTCTAGCCATGTGCAGAAGATTGAAACTGGACCCCTACCTTACACCACACACAAAAATCAACTCAAGATGGATGAAAGACTTAAATGTAAAACCTAAAACTATAAAATTCCTGAAAGATAACCTAGGAAATACTATTCTGGATATAGGACTTGGCAAAGATTTCATGATGAACACAGCAGAAGCCATTGCAACAAAAAACCAAAATTGACAAATGGGATCTAATTAAACTAACGAGCTCCTGCACAGAAAAAGTAACTATCTATAGAGCAAAGAGACAACCTACAGAATGGGAGAAAGTATTTGCAAACTATGCATCTGACAAGCCTCTAATATCCAGAATTTATAAGAAACTTAAACAAATGAACAAGAAACAAACAACCCCGCTAAAAAGTGGGCAAAGGACATTAAGGGACACTTTGCAGAAGAAGACATATATGCAGCCAACAAGCATATGAAAAAATGCTTAACATCACTAATCATCAGAGAAATGCAAATCAAAACCACAAGGAGATACCATCTGACACCAATCAGAATGGCTACTATTAAAAAGTAAAAATCAAACAAACAAACAAACAAAAAACAGATGCTGGTGAGGTTCTGGAGAAAAGTGAGTGTTTAACGGGAGTGTAAGTTGGTTCAGCCATGGTGGAAAGCAGTTTGGTGATTTCTCAAAGAGCTTAAAACAGAATTACCATTCGATCCAGCAATTCCATTTTGGGGTATATACCCAAAGGAATATAAATCATTCTATCATAAAGACACATGCATGTGTATGTCCACTGGAGTGCTATTCAAAATAGGATATACATGGAATTAACCTAAATGTCCATCAATGGTAGACTGGATAAAGAAAATGTGGCACATATACACCATAGAATACTATGAAGCCACAGAAAAGAATAAGATCGTGTCCTTTGAAGAGACATGGATGGAGCTGCAGGCCATTATCCTAAACAAACACAGAAACAGAAAACCAAATGCCACATGTTCTCACTTATAAGTGCAAGCTAAACAACGAGAACACATGGATAACAGAAGGAGAACAACAGACACTGGGGCCTACTTGAGAGTGGAGGTTGGGGGAGAGAGAAGATCAGAAAAAATACCTATCAGGTAGTATGCTTATTACCTGGGTGATGAAATTGTCTGTACACCAAACCCCTGTGACACGCAGTTTACCTATATAACAAACCTGCACATGTACACCAAACCTAAAATAAATGTTAAAACTCAGACAGAATGTTTACCTCTGCTCTTACTGGTTGTATGGTTTCCAACATGAGTTGTGTTGTTTCCAAAGTGTTATAAGCCAATAATATTTATTGGTCTAATTTGGAAATTTAATAAAATATTTTGTAAACTGATGAAATATAAATATAAAAAGTGAATGTTTCCATGAAAAATAAGTTGAAAGCAAAGTTTTAACACCAGCCTCCTGGGTTGAATGAAATGAGAGAGAGGAGAATTATAGGGAAAGGAATCCTAAAAATCTGGAATAATTCTGTACTCAGATCACCTTGCAAGTGGCTTTGAGTTATTGTTCCTCTCCAAAGTGGGGGAGGAAAAAGGGAAGTGTTTTATGTTACACTATGTGTAAAGACAGACTGTACTCCAATCAGTAAACTCATACAAAGCCAGTAGAAATTTATTCAAGATAAAACAAAATGTTTAATTATAAGTAATTTTAGATAATTATCTGTTTAAACAAATCTTTTCCATTAACCAACTATTGGTTCAGATTGTGTGGGGTAAGGGGCCTTTTCTTACTGTTGCAAAAGTAATACTTAATTGCGAGAATCTGAATTTCATGTTGAGATGAAGTTGTATAGAGTTTAAGGTTGATTTTTTATTTTATTCTCTTATTATTTTGAAAAACATATAGATAAAGAACATAGTATGTAATATTAAGTGGAAATATCTATTAGATATAAAATCTCTGAAAATAAATATACCTAACAATAGCCCAAAAACAACTGACATTTGTAAATGATAGAATTACAATGAGAAGTTGACTAACAGTCAGCCAGCAAACATTTCTCAAAAATGGATAAATAAAATAGGCAAGAAATTAATGAAGATATACAAGATCTAAACTATAATAAACCAATGTGCTCAATCTATTAGAAACACACAGGGAATGACATAAATTTACAGGAATTATAGATACATGTTTTTTTTTAAAAAACAACATATGAAATTAAAAAAGTTAGCACAGTATGTTGGTTAAGAGCATAATTTCTGGATCCAGACTGCTAGGATTACATCTTAGTCTGCTACTTGCTGTGAGATTTAGTGACAGTTACTTCCCTAACCCTTAGGTTCCTTATCTGCCAAATGAAGATATAGGTTGTCCAGAAAATGGAATAAAGGAAGATTTGCAAAGGGCTTAGTGCCTGGCACTAAGTAAGCATTAAATAGTAAGCACTAAATTCATTAATTGTAAATAAATAGTTGGCCACAAGGGAAATCTCAATGATTCCAGACAACTACAATCACACAGAATGTATCCTCTGATCAAATTCTCATAAAAATAAAATGCCATAAGAAAATGTTATTGCCAAAAACCGATATGTTTGCAAATTTTTAAAATAGTCATCAATATACAGGCAGCATTTTTAAAAATTATACTTTAAGTTCTGGGGTACATGTGCAGAATGTGCATATTTGTTACATAGGTATACATGTGCCATGGTGGTTTGCTGCACCCATCAACCTGTCATCTCCATCAGGTATTCCTCTTAATGCTATCCCTCCCCTAGCCCCCCTAACCCTGCAACAGGCCCTGGTGTGTGATGTTCCCCTCCCTCTAACCATGTGTTTTCATTGTTTAACTCCCACTTATGAGTGAGAACCTGTGGTGTTTGGTTTTCTGTTCTTATGTTAGTTTGCTGAGAATGATGGTTTCCAGCTTCATCTATGTCCCTGCAAAGGACATGAACTCATCCTTTTTCATGGCTGCATAGTATTCCATGGTCTATATGTGCCAAATTTTCTTTATCCAGTCTATCATTGATGAGCATATCGGTTGGTTCCAAGCCTTTGCTATTGTGACCAGTATTGCAATAAACACATGTGTGCATGTGTCTTTATAGTAGAATGATTTATAATTCTTTAGGTATATATCCAGTAATGGGATTGCTGGGTCAAATGGTAGTTCTAGTTCTAGATCCTTGAGGAATTGCCACACTCTCTTCCACAATGGTTGAACTAATTTACACTCCCACCAACAGTATAAAAGCATTCCTATTTCTCCACATCCTCCCCAGCATCTGTGGTTTCCTGAATTGTTAATGATCACCGTTCTAACTGGCATGAGATGGTATCTCATTGTGGTTTTGATTTGCATTTCTCTAATGACCAGTGATGATGAGCTTTTTTTTTTCATATGTTTGTTGGCTGCATAAATGTCTTCTTTTGAGAAGTATTTGTTCATATTCTGCTCCCATTTTTTGATGGGATTGTTTCTTTATTTCTTGTAAATTTGTTTAACTTTTTTGTAGATTCTGGATATTAGCCCTTTGTCAGATGGATAGATTGCAAAAATTTTCTCCCATTCTGTAGGTGGCCTGTTTGCTTTTGATGACAGTTTCTTTTGCTGTGCAGAAGCTTTTTAGTTTAATTGGATCCCATTTGTCAATTTTGGCTTTTGTTGTTATAGCTTTTGGTGTTTTGGTCATGAAAGCTTTGCCCATGCTTATGTCTTGAATGGTATTGCCCAGGTTTTCTTCTATGCTTATGTCTTGAATGGTATTGCCCAGGTTTTCTTCTAGGGTGTTTACGGTTTTAGGTTTTACATTTAAGTCTTTAATTCATCCTGAGTTCATTTTTGCATAAGGTGTGAGGAAAGGGGTACAGAGTCTGTTATCTGCATATGGCTAGCTAGTTTTCCCAACACCATTTATTGAATATGGAATCCTTTCACCATTGCTTGTTTTTGTCAGGTTTGTCAAAGGTCAGATGGTTATAGATGTGTGGTGTTATTTCTGAGGCCTCTGTTCTGTTCCATTGGTCTATATCTCTGTTTTGGTACCAGTACCATGCTGTTTTGGTTACTGTAGCCTTGTAGTATAGTTTTAAGTCAGGTAGTGTGATGCCTGCAGATTTGCTCTTTTTCCTTAGGATTGTCTTGGTTATATGGACTCTTTTTTGGTTCCACATGAAATTTAAGGTAGTTTTTCTAGTTCTTTGAATAAACTCAATGGTAGCTTGATGGGGATAGCATTGAATCTATAAATTACTTTGGGCAGTATGGCCATTTTCATGATACTGATTCTTCCGATCTATAAGCATGGAATGTTTTTCCATTTCTTTGCACCCTCTCTTATTTCCTTGAGCAGTGGTTTGTAGTTCTCCTTGAAGAGGTCCTTCACTTCCCTTGTAAGTTGTATTCCTAAGTGTTTTATTTTCTTTGTAGCAATTGTGAATGGGAGTTCACTCATGATTTGGCTCTCTGTCTGTTATTGGTATATAGGAATGCTTGTGATTTTTGCACATTGATTTTGTATCCTGAGACTTTGCTGAAGTTGCTTATCTGCTTACGGAGATTTTGGGCTGAGATGATGGGGTTTTCTAAATATACAATCATGTCATCTGCAAACAGAGACAATTTGACTTCCTCTCTTCCTATTTGAATACCCTTTATTTCTTTCTCTTGCTTAATGTCCCTGGCTAACACTTCCAATACTATGTTGAATCGGAGTGGTGAGAGAGGGCATCCTTGTCTTGTGCTGGTTTTCAAAGGGAATGCTTCCAGTTTTTGCACATTCAGTATGATATTGGCTGTGAATCTGTCATATACAACTCTTATTATTTTGAGATACATTCAGTCAATACCTAGTTTATTGATAGTTTTTAGCATGAAGGGGTGTTGAATTTTATCAAAGGTCTTTTCTGCCTCTATTGAGATAATCATGTGGTTTTTGTCACTTGTTCTGTTTATGTAATGGATTTTGTTTACTGAATTGCATATGTTGAACTAGCCTTGCATTCCTGTGATGAAGCTGACTTGATCATGGTGGATAAGCTTTTTGATGTGGTGCTGGATTTGGTTTGCCAGTATTTTATTGAGGATTTTTGCATCAATGTTCATCAGGGATATTGGCCTGAAATTTTCCTTTTTTGTTGTGTTTCTGCCAGGTTTTGGTATCAGGATGATGCTGGTTTCATAAAATGAGTTAGGGAGGATTTCCTCTTTTTCTATTGTTTGGAATAGTTTCAGAAAGAATGGTATCAGCTCCACTTTGTACCTCTGGTAGAATTTGGCTGTGAATCTGTCTGGTCCTGGACTTTTTTTTGGTAAGCTATTAATTACTGCCTCAATTTAAGAAGTTGTTATTGGTCTACTCAGGGATTCGACTTCTTCCTGGTTTAGACTTGGAAGGGTGTATGTGCCCAGGAATTTATTCATTTCTTTTAGATTTTCTAGCTTATTTGCTTAGAGGTGTTTATAGTATTCTCTGATGGTGGTTTGTATATCTGTGGGATCAGTGTGATATTCTCTTTATCATTTTTTTTATTGCATCCAGGTGATTTCTCTCTCTTTTCTTTATTAGTCTGGCTAGCGGTCTATCTATTTTGTTGATCTTTTCAATAAACCAGCTCCTGGATTCATTGATTTTTTGAAGGGTTTTTTGCAGCTCTATCTCCTTCAGTTCTCCTCTGATCTTAGTTATTTCTTGTCTTCTGCTAGCTTTTGAAATTCCTTGCTCTTGCTTCTCTAGTTTTTAAAAAATGTGATGTTAGCGTGTTGATTTTAGATCTTTCCCGCTTTCTCTTGTGGGAATTTAGTGCTATAAATTTCCCTCGCAATACTGCTTTAAATGTGTCCCAGAGATTCTGTTACATTGTGTCTTTGTTCTCATTGGTTTCAAGGAACATTTTTGTTTCTGCCTTAATTTCGTTATGTACCCAGTATTCATTCAGGAGCAGGTTGTTCAGTTTTCATGTAGTTGTATGGCTTTGAGTGAGTTTCTTAATCCTGAGTTCCAATTTGATTGCACTGTGGTCTGAGAGACTGTTTGTTATGATTTCTGTTCTTTTGTATTTGCTGAGGAGTGTTTTATTTCCAATTATGTCGTTAATTTTAGAATAAGTGTGATGTGGTGGTGAGAAGAATATATATTCTGTTGATTTGGGGTGGAGAGTTCTGTAGATGTCTATAAGGTTTGCTTGGTCCAGAGCTGAGTTCAAGTCCTGAATATCCTTGTTAATTTTCTGTCTCATTGGTCTGTCTACTGTTGACAGTGAGGTGTTAAAGTCTCCCAGTATTATTGTGTGGGAGTCTAAGTCTCTTTGTAGGTTCCTCAGAACTTGCTTTACAAATCCGAGTGCTCCTGTATTAGATGCGTACATATTTAGAACAGTTAGCTCTTCTTGTTGCATTGATCCCTTACCTATTATGTAATGCCCTTCTTTGTCTCTTTTGATATTTGTTGGTTTAAAGTCTGTTTTATCAGAGACTAGGACTGCAATCCCTGCTTTTTATTGCTTTCCAATTGCTTGGTAAGTATTGCCCTATCCCTTTATTTTGAACCTATGTATGTCCTTGCACACAAGCTGGGTCTCCTGAATACAGCACACTGATGGGTCTTGACTCTTTATCCAATTTGCCAGTCTGTGTCTTTTAATTGGGGCATTTAGCCTGTTTATATTTAAAGGTAATATTGTCATGTCTGAAACTGATCCTGTCATTATGATGCTAGCTGATTATTTTGCCCATTAGTTGATGCAATTTCTTCATACTGTTGATGGTCTTTACAATTTGGTATGTATTTGCAGGGGCTGGTATCGGTTCTTCATTTCTATGTTTAGTGCTTCCTTCAGGAACTCTTGTAAGGCAGGCCTGGTGGTGACAAACTCTCTTAGCATTTGCTTGTCTGTGAAGGATTTTATTTCTCCTTCGCTTATGAAGCTTCGGCTGGATATGGAATTCTGGGTGGAAAATTCTTTAAGAATGTTGAATATTGGTTTCCACTTTCTTCTGGCCTGCAGGGTTTCTGCAGAGAGATCTGCTATTAGTCTGATGGGCTTCCCTTTGTGGGTAACTCGACCCTTCTCTCTGGTTGCCCTTAACATTTTTTCCATCATTTCAACCTTAGTAAATCTGACAATTATGTGTCTTGGGGTTGCTCTTCTCGAGGAGTACCTTTTTGGTGTTCTCTGTATTTCCTGAATTTGAATGTTGGCCTGTCTTGCTAGGTTGGGGAAGTTCTCCTGGATAATATCCTAAAGAGTGTTTTCCAACTTGGTTCCATTCTCCCCGTCACTTTCAGGTACACTAATCAAACGTAGATTTGGTCTTTTCACATAGTCCCATATTTCTTGGAGGCCTTATTTCTTTTCATTCTTTTTTCTCTAATCTTGTCTTCTCACTTTATTTCATTAAATTGATCTTCAGTCTCTGATATCCTTTCTTCCACTTGATCATTTCATCTATTGATACTTGTGTATGCTTCACGAAGTTCTCATAGTGTGTTTTTCAGCTCCATCAGGTCATTTATGTTCTTTAAAGTGGTTATTCTAGTTAGCCATTTGTCTAACCTTTTTTCAAGGTTCTTAGCTTCCTTGCATTGGATTAGAACATGCTCTGTTAGCTCGGAGGAGTTTGTTATTAACCACCTTCTGAAGCCTACTTCTGTCAATTTGTCAAATTCATTCTCTGTCCAGTTTTCTTCCCTTGCTGGTGAGGAGTTGTGATCCTTTGAAGGAGAAGAGGCATTCTGGGTTTTGGAATTTTCAGCCTTTTTGCACTGGTTTCTCCCCATCTTCGTGGATTTATCTACCTTTGGTCTTTGATGTTGGTGACCACTGGATGGGGTCTCTGAGTGGACATCCTTTTTGTTGATGTTGATACTATTCCTTTCTGTTTGTTAGTTTTCCTTGTAACAGGCCCCTCTGCTGCAGGTCTGCTGGATCTTGCTAGAGGTCCACTTCAGACCCTGTTTGCTGGGTATCACCAGTAGAGGCTTCAGAAGAGCAAAGATTGCTGCCTATTCCTTCCTCTGGAAGCTTCTTCCCAGAGGGGCACTTGTCAGATGCCTGCCAGAGCTCTTCTGTATGAGGTGTCTGTTGGCCCCTACTGAAAGGTGTCTCCCAGTCAGGATACACGGGGGTCAGGGACCCACTTGAGGAGGCAGTCTGACCCTTATCAGAGCTCAAACACTGTGCTGGGAGATACACTGCTCTCTTCAGAGCTGTCAGGCATGGATGTTTAAGTCTGCTGAAGCTGCACCCACAACTGCCCCTTCCCCCAGGTGCTGTGTCCCAGGGTGATGGGATTTTTATCTATAAGCCCCTGACTGGGGCCACTGCCTTTCTTTCAGAGATGCCCTGCCCAGAGAGAAGGAATCTAGAGAGGTAGTCTGGCCGCAGCAACCTTGCTGAGCTGCAGTGGGCTCCACCCAGTTCGAACTTCCTGGCAGCTTTGTTTACACTATGAGGGTAAAACTGCCTACTCAAGCGTCAGCAATGCTGGATGCCCCTCCCCCACCAAGCTCCAGTATCCTAGGTGAACCTCAGACTGCTGTGCTGGTAGAGAGAATTTCAAGCCAGCGGATCTTAGCTTGCTGGGCTCCCTGGGGGTGGGATCCACTGAGCTAGACCACTTGGCTCCCTGGCTTCAGCCCCCTTTCCAAGGGAGTGAACGGTTCTGTCTCACTGGCTTCAGGCACCACCGGGGTATGAAAAAAAACTCCTGCAGCTAGCTTGGTGTCTGCCCAAACGGCTGCCCAGTTTTGTGCTTGAAACCCAGGACCCTTTTGGTGTAGCACTGAGGGAATCTCCTGGTCTGCGGGTTGCAAAGACCGTGCGAAAAGCGCAATATCTGGGCCAGAGGTCACCGGTCCTCATGGCACAGCCCCTCACAAGGCTTCCCTTGGTTAGAGGAGGGAAATCGTGACCTGTGGTGCTTCCCCGGTGAGGTGATGCCCCACCCTGCTTTGGCTCGCCCTCCATGGGCTGCACCCACTGTCCAACTAGTCCCAATGAGATGAACCAGGTAGCTCAGTTGGAAATGCAGAAATCACTCGCCTTCTGCGTCCATCTCGCTCGGAGCTGCAGACCGGAGGTGTTCCTATTCAGCCATCTTGAGCTTAAACCTCTCACAGGCAGTATTAACAGGCAATTTGAGGATAATGATCACAAATTTGTAGCAGAATTCAAAGTGTGACTTTATCTAGCAGAACATCATTTTTCATGGGTGTGGTGGCTCATGCCCGTAATCCCAGCATTTTGGGAGGTCAAGGCAGGTGGATCACTTGAGCCCAGGAGTTCAAGACTAGCCTCGGTAAAACAGCAAAACCCTGTCACTACCAAAAACACAAAAACGTTAGCTGGGTGTGGTGGTGTGTTCTTGTGGTCCCAGCTACTTGGGAGGCTAAGGTGGGGGATCGCTTGAGCCTGGGAGGCAGGAGGTTGCAGTGAGCAGAGATAGCACCACCATACTCCCAGCCTGAGCAACGGAGTGAGACCTTGTCACAAAACAAAACAAAACAAAACAAAACAAAACATGACTTATCAGACAAGAGGGTAATATGGGTAGAGCTGGACCTGGCTTGTTGAGTATAGTGACAGAAAAAGCAAAAACAAAACAGATCATGTGATGCTTGCAATACAGTATCAAACTGTTCTAAAAACATAAACACAAATACACAGAGGTGAGGCAGAGAAGAATAATAAAGAGAATGTGGGAAAATGCTAATAATTGCTGAATTTGTGTTGAACTCTGAATTATTGCAACTTCTCTGTCATTGTTAAATTATTTCAAAAATAACGTTTTTAAAATATAAGAAAAATACAAAAATGAAATAGATTGGTTTTGAAGTTAGGGGACAAAAGACAGAGGGGTAATAAAGTTTGAGATATGCTAACTGTGTTACTGATAATATGGAAAATAGACTCTAAGCCATAATAAATGTTTACATGAAGTTAAAGAAGTTGCCGTATGGGTATAAGGGAAGAAGGAAAGTAATTTTGGACATATAACAAGCAAGATGAACAGTCTGGCAGGAAAGAGACAAAATGCTGGGGAGACAAACACAGACTCATGAAAAGTATAACAAAAAAGTCATAAAATGCTCATATGAAGGGGAAAAACAATTCAAAACAATTCTATATCAGGTCAGAAAAGGTTAATATCATAATGGGATATTTCACTTTTGAATCTCTTCCTTACCTCCCTCAGGCTTACATATGGCTTAGAATAACTCAAGCTTAAAGTAATTGGGAAAAATAACTGAAATCCACCTTGGATGAATAGAGGAGGACTAACTTTGGCTAAGGAATGGATAGGAAGGAAGAAAAACTTCTGGGGAAGTTGATAGAAATGAGTTCCTCCACAGGTGTTAATCTGGAATTAGATTGATCTTAAATGTTTGGGAAAATACATAACTCTTATATGGGGTATGATTAATAGAAATAAAGAGATAAAACTGTCAGTAGTTGAAGACTATAGGATCAGTTACCTAGAAAACCCAAACTGAAAAAATTATGAGAACCAATGAGAAAGGTAGGTAGGGTGGAAGGGCATAGTACTAACATATAAAAAGCAAGGTAAATTACCTTACCAAATAGTAAAATATACTTTAAAAGCCATAGTGTTGGTGCAGGAATAGGCAAATTGTGTAACAAATTTAGTTATGACACTGGTGGCATTTTAAACCACTGAAAAAAGGCTGGCTAATTCAATACACGATATTGGAGCAACTGAATACCCATTTGAAAAAAAGTAAGTTATTTTCATAACTTACAAAATTCACAAAAATGCATTCCAGATGACTCAGGACTTAAAAACTAAACCAAAGTAAAATATATGCGTTTTTAAAAAAGTATAGAAGAATTTGTGTATTTGTGCCATATTTATGATGGCCTTCTAAAAGATATAAAAAGCAAATGCCTAGGTGTATGTCCAACAGAATTTTTCCTAGGGTTTCTTCTGAAATTTGTATGGTTATCAGGTCTTAGAGTTAAGTCTTTAATCCATCTTCAGTTCATTTTTGCATATGGCAAGAGATAGGGATCCAGTTTCATTCTTCTACATGTGGCTATCCAATTTTCCCAGCACCATTTATTGAATTGGGTGTCCTTTCCCCAAGTCATATTACTGTACTCTTTCTAGAAAATCAATTGGTTGTAAGTACTTGGTTTTAATTCTGGGTTCTCTATTCTGTTCCATTGGTTTGTGTATCTACTTTTATAACCGTACCATGCTGTTTTGGTTACTATAGCCTTGTATAATAGCATAATCTGAAGTCAGGTAATGTGATGCCTCCAGATTTGTTCTTTTTGGTTAGAATTGCTTTGGCTATTCTGGCTCTTTTTTAGTTCCATATGAATTTCATAATTTTTTTTTTCTAATTCTATAAAGAATGACATTGGTATTTTGATAAAAGTTGCATTAAATCTGTAGACTGTTTGGGGCACTATGGTCATTTTCATGATATTGTTTTTTCCAATCCATGAACATAGGATATATTTCCATTTGTTTGTGTCATCTATAATTTCTTTCAGCAGTGTTTTACAGTTCTCCTTGTATACATCTTTCACCTTCTTGGATAAGTATATGCCTAAATATTTTATTTTATTTTTTTGTAGCTATTGTAAAAGGGACTGAATTCTCAATCTGATCCTCAGCTTGGTTGTTTTTGGTTTATACCAATGCAACTGATTTGTATATATTGATTTTGTAACCTGAGACTTTACTAAATACATTTTTTAAATCTAGGAGTCTTTCAGAGGACTCTTTAGCATTTTCTAGGTATCAGATCAGATCACATCATTGGCAAAGAGAGATAGTTCAACTTCCTCTTTTTCATTTTGAATACTCTTTATTTCTTTCTCTTTCTTGATTTCCCTGGCAAAGAATTTATGATGGGGGCTCGCGGAGCAAGATGGCCTAATAGGAACAGCTCCAGTCTCCAACTCCCAGCGCGAGCGACACAGAAGACCAGTGATTTCTGCATTTTCAACTGAGGTACTGGGTTCATCTCACTGGGGAGTGCCGGACGATCGGTGCTGGTCAGCTGCTGCAGCCCGACCAGCGAGAGCTGAAGCAGGGCGAGGCATTGCCTCACCTGGGAAGCGCAAGGGGGAAGGGAATCCCTTTTCCTAGCCAGGGGAACTGAGACACACAACACCTGGAAATCGGGTAACTCCCACCCCAATACTGCGCTTTAAGCAAACAGGCACACCAGGAGATCATATCCCACACCTGGCCGGGAGGGTCCCACACCCACAGAGCTTCCCTCATTGCTAGCACAGCAGTCTGTGATCTACCGGCAAGGCAGCAGCAAGGCTGGGGGAGGGGCACCCGCCATTGCTGAGGCTTAAGTAGGTAAACAAAGCCACTGGGAAGCTCGAACTGGGTGGAGCTCACAGGAGCTCAAGGAAACCTGCCTGTCTCTGTAGACTCCACCTCTGGGGACAGGGCACAGTAAACAATAACAAACACAGCAGAAAACTCTGCAGACGCAAACGACTCTGTCTGACAGCTTTGAAGAGAGCAGTGGATCTCCCAACATGGAGGCTGAGATCTGAGAAGGGACAGACTCCCTGCTCAAGTGGGTCCCTGACCCCTGAGCAGCCTAACTGGGAGACATCCCCCACTAGGGGCAGTCTGACACCCCACACCTCACAGGGTGGAGTACACCCCTGAGAAGAAGCTTCCAAAGCAAGAATCAGACAGGTACACTTGCTGTTCAGTAATATTCTATCTTCTGCAGCCTCTGCTGCTGATACCCAGGCAAACAGGGTCTGGAGTGGACCTCAAGCAATCTCCAACAGACCTACAGCTGAGGGTCCTGACTGTTAGAAGGAAAACTATCAAACAGGAAGGACACCTACACCAAAACCCCATCAGTACATCACCATCATCAAAGACCAGAGGCAGATAAAACCACAAAGATGGGGAAAAAGCAGGGCAGAAAAGCTGGAAATTCAAAAAATAAGAGCGCATCTCCCCCGGCAAAGGAGCGCAGCTCATCGCCAGCAACGGATCAAAGCTGGATGGAGAATGACTTTCACGAGATGAGAGAAGAAGGCTTCAGTCCATCAAATTTCTCGGAGCTAAAGGAGGAATTACGTACCCAGCGCAAAGAAACTAAAAATCTTGAAAAAAAAGTGGAAGAATTGATGGCTAGAGTAATTAATGCAGAGAAGGTCATAAACAAAATGAAAGAGATGAAAACCATGACACGAGAAATACATGACAAATGCACAAGCTTCAGTAACCGACTCGATCAACTGGAAGAAAGAGTATCTGCGATTGAGGATCAAATGAATGAAATGAAGCGAGAAGAGAAACCAAAAGAAAAAAGAAGAAAAAGAAATGAACAAAGCCTGCAAGAAGTATGGGATTATGTAAAAAGACCAAATCTACGTCTGATTGGGGTGCCTGAAAGTGAGGGGGAAAATGGAACCAAGTTGGAAAACACTCTTCAGGATATCATCCAGGAGAACTTCCCCAACCTAGTAGGGCAGGCCAACATTCAAATCCAGGAAATACAGAGAACACCACAAAGATACTCCTCGACAAGAGCAACTCCAAGACACATAATTGCCAGATTCACCAAAGTTGAAATGAAGGAAAAAATCTTAAGGGCAGCCAGAGAGAAAGGTCGGGTTACCCACAAAGGGAAGCCCATCAGACTAACAACAGATCTCTCGGCAGAAACTCTCCAAGCCAGAAGAGAGTGGGGGCCAATATTCAACATTCTTAAAGAAAAGCATTTTAAACCCAGAATTTCATATCCAGCCAAACTAAGTTTCATAAGTGAAGGAGAAATAAAATCCTTTACAGATAAGCAAATGCTTAGAGATTTTGTCACCACTAGGCCTGCCTTACAAGAGACCCTGAAGGAAGCACTAAACATGGAAAGGAACAACCGGTACCAGCCATTGCAAAAACATGCCAAAATGTAAAGACCATCGAGGCTAGGAAGAAACTGCATCAACTAACGAGCAAAATAACCAGTTAATATCATAATGGCAGGATCAAGTTCACACATAACAATCTTAACCTTAAATGTAAATGGACTAAATGCTCCAATTAAAAGACACAGACTGGCAAACTGGATAAAGAGTCAAGACCCATCAGTCTGCTGTATTCAGGAGACCCATCTCACACGCAGAGACATACATAGGCTCAAAATAAAGGGATGGAGGAAGATTTACCAAGCAAATGGAGAACAAAAAAAAGCGGGGGTTGCAATCCTAGTCTCTGATAAAACAGACTTTAAACCATCAAAGATCAAAAGAGACAAGGCCATTACATAATGGTAAAGGGATCAATTCAACAGGAAGAGCTAACTATCCTAAATATATATGCACCCAATACAGGAGCACCCAGATTCATCAAGCAAGTCCTTAGAGACTTACAAAGAGACTTAGACTCCCATACAATAATAATGGGAGACTTCAACACTCCACTGTCAACATTAGACAGATCAACGAGACAGAAAGTTAACAAGGATATCCAGGAATTGAACTCATCTCTGCAGCAAGCAGACCTAATAGACATCTATAGAACTCTCCACCCCAAATCAACAGAATATACATTCTTCTCAGCACCACATCATACTTACTCCAAAATCGATCACGTAATTGGAAGTAAAGCACTCCTCAGCAAATGTACAAGAACAGAAATTATAACAAACTGTCTCTCAGACCACAGTGCAATCAAACTAGAACTCAGGACTAAGAAACTCAATCAAAACCGCTCAACTACATGGAAACTGAACAACCTGCTCCTGAATGACTACTGGGTACATAACGAAATGAAGGCAGAAATAAAGATGTTCTTTGAAACCAATGAGAACAAAGATACAACATACCAGAATCTCTGGGACACATTTAAAGCAGTGTGTAGAGGGAAATTTATAGCACTAAATGCCCACAAGAGAAAGCAGGAAAGATCTAAAATTGACACTCTAACATCGCAATTAAAAGAACTAGAGAAGCAAGAGCAAACACATTCGAAAGCTAGCAGAAGGCAAGAAATAACTAAGATCAGAGCAGAACTGAAGGAGATAGAAACACAAAAAACTCTCCAAAAAATCAATGAATCCAGGAGTTGGTTTTTGGAAAAGATCAACAAAATTGACAGACCACTAGCAAGACTAATACAGAAGAAAAGAGAGAAGAATCAAATCGACGCAATTAAAAATGATAAAGGGGATATCACCACTGACCCCACAGAAATACAAACTACCATCAGAGAATACTATAAACACCTCTACGCAAATAAACTGGAAAATCTAGAAGAAATGGATAATTTCCCGGACACTTACACTCTTCGAAGACTAAACCAGGAAGAAGTTGAATCCCTGAATAGACCAATAGCAGGCTCTGAAATTGAGGCAATAATTAATAGCCTACCAACCAAAAAAAGTCCAGGACCAGATGGATTCACAACTGAATTCTACCAGAGGTACAAGGAGGAGTTGGTACCATTCCTTCTGAAACTATTCCAATCAATAGAAAAAGAGGGAATCCTCCCTAACTCATTTTATGAGGCCAACATCATCCTGATACCAAAGCCTGGCAGAGACACAACAAAAAAAGAGAATTTTAGACCAATATCCCTGATGAACATCGATGCAAAAATCCTCAATAAAGTACTGGCAAACCGGATTCAGCAACACATCAAAAAGCTTATCCACCATGATCAAGTGGGCTTCATCCCTGGGATGCAAGGCTGGTTCAACATTCGCAAATCAATAAACATAATCCAGCACATAAACAGAACCAAAGACAAGAACCACATGATTATCTCAATAGATGCAGAAAAGGCTTTTGACAAAATTCAACAGCCCTTCATGCTAAAAACGCTCAATAAGTTCGGTATTGATGGAACGTACCTCAAAATAATAAGAGCTATTTATGACAAACCCACAGCCAATATCATACTGAATGGGCAAAAACTGGAAAAATTCCCTTTGAAAACTGGCACAAGACAGGGATGCCCTCTCTCACCACTCCTATTCAACATAGTGTTGGAAGTTCTGGCTAGGGCAATCAGGCAAGAGAAAGAAATCAAGGGTATTCAGTTAGGAAAAGAAGAAGTCAAACTGTCCCTGTTTGCAGATGACATGATTGTATATTTAGAAAACCCCATTGTCTCAGCCCAAAATCTCCTTAAGCTGATAAGCAACTTCAGCAAAGTCTCAGGATACAAAATTAATGTGCAAAAATCACAAGCATTCTTATACACCAGTAACAGACAAACAGAGAGCCAAATCAGGAATGAACTTCCATTCACAATTGCTTCAAAGAGAATAAAATACCTAGGAATCCAACTTACAAGGGATATAAAGGACCTCTTCAAGGAGAACTACAAACCACTGCTCAGTGAAATCAAAGAGGACACAAACAAATGGAAGAACATACCATGCTCATGGATAGGAAGAATCAATATCGTGAAAATGGCCATACTGCCCAAGGTAATTTATAGATTCAATGCCATCCCCATCAAGCTACCAATGAGTTTCTTCACAGAATTGGAAAACACTGCTTTAAAGTTCATATGGAACCAAAAAAGAGCCCGCATCTCCAAGACAATCCTAAGTCAAAAGAACAAAGCTGGAGGCATCACGCTATCTGACTTCAAACTATACTACAAGGCTACAGTAACCAAAACAGCATGGTACTGGTACCAAAACAGAGATATAGACCAATGGAACAGAACAGAGTCCTCAGAAATAATACCACACATATACAGCCATCTGATCTTTGACAAACCTGAGAGAAACAAGAAATGGGGAAAGGATTCCCTATTTAATAAATGGTGCTGGGAAAATTGGCTAGCCATAAGTAGAAAGCTGAAACTGGATCCTTTCCTTACTCCTTATACGAAAATTAATTCAAGATGGATTAGAGACTTAAATGTTAGACCTAATACCATAAAAATCCTAGAGGAAAACCTAGGTAGTACCATTCAGGACATAGGCATGGGCAAAGACTTCATGTCTAAAACACCAAAAGCAACGGCAGCAAAAGCCAAAATTGACAAATGGGATCTCATTAAACTAAAGAGCTTCTGCACAGCAAAAGAAACTACCATCAGAGTGAACAGGCAACCTACAGAATGGGAGAAAATTTTTGCAATCTACTCATCTGACAAAGGGCTAATATCCAGAACCTACAAAGAACTCAAACAAATTGACAAGAAAAAAACAAACAACCCCATCAAAAAGTGGGCAAAGGATATGAACAGACATTTCTCAAAAGAAGACATTCATACAGCCAACAGACACATGAAAAAATGCTCATCATCACTGGCCATCAGAGAAATGCAAATCAAAACCACAATGAGATACCATCTCACACCAGTTAGAATGGCGATCATTAAAAAGTCAGGAAACAACAGGTGCTGGAGAGGATGTGGAGAAATAGGAACACTTTTACACTGTTGGTGGGATTGTAAACTAGTTCAACCATTATGGAAAACAGTATGGCGATTCCTCAAGGATCTAGAACTAGATGTACTATATGACCCAGCCATCCCATTACTGGGTATATACCCAAAGGATTATAAATTTTGCTGCTATAAAGACACATGCACACGTATGTTTATTGCAGCACTATTCACAATAGCAAAGACTTGGAATCAACCCAAATGTCCATCAGTGACAGATTGGATTAAGAAAATGTGGCACATATACACCATGGAATACTATGCAGCCATCAAAAAGGATGAGTTTGTGTCCTTTGTAGGGACATGGATGCAGCTGGAAACCATCATTCTTAGCAAACTATCACAAGAACAGAAAACCAAACACCGCATGTTCTCACTCATAGGTGGGAACTGAACAATGAGATCACTTGGACTCAGGAAGGGGAACATCACACACCGGGGCCTATATTGGGGAGGGGGGAAGGGGGAGGGGGGAGGGATTGCATTGGGAGTTATACCTGATGTAAATGACGAGTTGATGGGTGCAGCACACCAACAAGGCACAAGTCTACATATGTAACAAACCTGCACGTTATGCACATGTACCCTACAACTTAAAGTATAATAATAATAAATAAATTTAAAAAAAAAAAGAAAAAAAAAAGAATTTATGACGAAAACCCCAAAAGCAAATGCAACAAAACAAAAAATAAATAACTGGGGCCTAGTTAAACTAAAACACTTCTGCACAGCAAAAGAAATAATCATCAGAGTAAACAGACAACCCACAGAATAGGAGAAAATATTTGCAAACTATGCATCTGAAAAAGGACTAATATTCAGACTCTACAAGGAACTCAAAGAAGTAAGAAAAATAACAAATAAGGCTGGGCGTGGTGGCTCACACCTGTAATCCTAGCACTGTGGGAGGCTGAGATGGGGGTATTGCTTGAGCTCAGGAGTTCAACCAGCCTGGGCAACATGGTGAAACCTTGTCTCCACAGAAAATAAAGAAATTATTTGCACATGGTGGTGGGTGCCTGTATTCTCAGCTACTCGTGAGGCTGAGGTGGGAGGATCGCTTGAGCTCAGGAGGTGGAGGTTGCAGTGAGCCAAGATCGCTCCACTGTATTCCAGAATGGGTAACAGTGTGAGGCCTTGTCTCCAAACAAACAAACAAAAAACAACCCCGCCCCCAAGAAAAATCCAACCCAATAAAAAGTGGGCAAATGGCTTGAATAAACGTTTCTCAAAAGAAGATACACAAATGGCCAAAAAACATATGAAAAAATACTCAACAAAATACTACATGTTCTCACTTTTAAATAGGAGCTACGCTATTGGTATGCGAAGGCATACAGTGTGGTATAAAGAACATTGGATACTCAGATGAGGGAGGGTGGGGAATATGAGGGATGAAAAACTAGCTACTGGAGTACAATGTATACTACTTGGGTTATGGGTACACTAATATCCCAGACTTCACCACCATACAATTCATCCATGTAACAGAAAACAACTTGTGTCCCTAGAGCTATTGATATAAAAAAATTTAAATATATAAAAAACTAAAAAGCAAATGCCCTAAAACAAAAGATTGGTTAATTTGACTACATAAATATTTATAGTACCTGTGCAAACACATGCACAGATACTGGCAATTCCACTCCCACAAGTGCCTGGCCCCAGCTGATATGTGTGCAACCTGCTGCCTGCCATGGTTGCTGGCATGTGTGTGAGCATGGATTCTGCAGCCACTGCCCTAATGAACTGCTTTGGCTGGCACCATCCATTGGAGCACTGTGGCCAGTGGATTTGGTACACCTTGGCCCCTCTGGTGCAGCAGGTTTCTAACCTTAAGGAGCTAGAGAACAAAGCTGGGGGCCCAGTACCAGCCCCTTAAAGTTACAGCATGCAGGCCGTGAGTGCTGGGCTGAGCCTTGGCCCCCTAGAATCTTCCAGAAACAAAGTCAATCAACTGAACCCACCTTAGACCACAATCAAATGCAAAAGCATGAAAGAAGACAAAAGCAAAGCAACCCTATCCAGAGGACAGTAACATCAAGGATTGAAGGAACATCAAGCCACACTGATAAGCCAGTGCAAGAACTTTGGTAACTCAAAAGAAAAAAAAAAAACACCAGAGCCTCTTCTTACCTCCAAATGATAGCACTCGTTCCCTAACACTGTTTTTTAACCAGGCTTGAATGGCTGAGATGACAGAAATAGAGATCAGAATATGACCCAGAACAAATATCATTGAGATTCAGGAGAAGTTGAGATGCAATCCAAGGAATCTAAGGAATTAAATAAAATGATACAAGAGCTGAAAGATGTAATGATCATTTTTTGAAAGAACCAAACTGATCTGATAGAGTTGAAAAACACACTATGAGAATTTTATAATACCAGCACAATTATTAACATCAGAATAGAACAAGCTGATGAAAGAATCTCAGAGCTTGCAGACTGGTTCTGTTAAATAACTCAGTCAGACAAAAATAAAAAGGAATAATAAAGAATGGGCAAAACCTCCAAGAAATACAGAATTGTGTAAAGAGATCAAATCTATGACTTATTAGCATCCCTGAATGAGAGGGAGAGAAAGCAAGCAACCTGGAAAACATGTTTGGTAATATCAGCCATGAAAATTTCCCAAACCTCGCTAGAGAGGCCAACATTCAAATTCAGGAAATGCCAAGAACCCCTGCAAGACACTATACAAGATGAACATCCTCAACACACAGTCTCAGATTCTCCAGGGTTTAAATGAGGGAAGAAATGTTAAAGGCAGCAAGAGAGAAGACGCAGGTCATCTACAAAGGAAACCCCAACAGGCTAACAGTGGACCTTTCAGCAGAAACCCTAAAGGCCAGAAGAGACTGGGGGCTTACATTCAGGATCCTTAAAAAAAAGAAATTCCAAGAAAGAATTTCATATCCAGCTAAACTAAGCTTGATAAATAGGAGTAATAAGACCTTTTTCAGATAAGTGAATGCTAAGGGAATTCACTACCATCTCATCTGCCTTACAAGAGGTCCTAAATATGGAAAGGTATGACTGTTACTGGCCACCACAAAAACACACTCAAGTAGATAGACCATTGACACTATAAAGCAACTACACAATCAAATCTGCATAATAACCAGCTAACAATATAACAGGATCCAATTCTCACACATCAATACTGACCTTGAATATAAATGGGTTAAATCCCCCAATTAAAAGGCACAGAGTGGCAAGTTGAATAAAGAAGCAAGAGCCAAAAGTATGCTGTCATCAAGAGACCCATCTCACAACTAATGACACCCGTAGGCTCAAATTAAAGGGATGGAAAAAAATCTACCAATGATCAAAAAAGACAAAGAAGAGCATTACATAGTGGTAAGGGGTTCCATTAAACGAGAAGAGCAAATTATCCTAAAAACATATGCACCAATAGAGGAGTACCCAGATTCATAAAACAAGTTCTTAGAGATGTACAGAGAGATGTAGATTCCCACAGTATAATGGTGGGAGACTTCAACATCCCACTAACAGTACTAGACAGATAACCAAAGAGGAAACTAATAAAGATATCTGGGACTGAACTGGACGCTTGACAAATTGGACTTAAGAGAAATCTACAGAACTCTCCACTGAAAACAACAGAATATACATTCTTCTCATATGCACATGGCACAAACTCTAAAACTGAGTACACATTTGGCTGTAAGAGAATTCTCAGTGACTTCAAAAAAACTGAAATCATATCAACACACTCTTGGACCACAGTTCAATACAAATCGAAATCAATATTAAGAAAATCACTCGAAATCATAAAATTTCATGGAAATTAATTGCTTCTGGATGACTTTTGCGTAAATAATGAAATTAAGGCCAAAATCCAGAAACTCTTTGAAATTAATGAGAACAAACATACAACATACTAGAATCTCTGGGGCACAACTAAAGCAGTGTATAGAGTAATGTTTATAGCACTAAATGCTCACATCAAAAAGTTAGAAAGATGTCAAATTAACAGCATATCACACTTAGAAGAACTAGAAAAACAACAGCAAACCAACTCCAATGCCAGCAGAAGACAAATAACCAAAATCAAATGAAATTAATTAAGAGGCAAAAAGTCAGACCAAAGATCAAGAAACCCTAAGGTTGCTTTTTTTGGGAAAATAAATAAGATTGATAGCTAGACTAATAAAGAAAAAAAGAAAAAAGATTCAAATAAACACAAACAGAAATGACACAGAGGACATTACCACCAACTCCACAGAAATTCAAAAACTCTCAGATATTACTATGAATACCTCTATGCACATAACTAGAAAACCTAGAAGAAATTGATACATTCCTTGAAACATACAACCTCCCAAGACTAAACCAGGAAGAAACTGAATCCCTGAACAGATCAATAATGAGTTCTGAAATTGAATCAGTAATAAAAATCCTACCAACCAGGAAAAAACCAGGACCAGATGGATTCACAGCTGAATTCTACCAGGTGTATAAAGAATACGTGGTACCATCTCTACTGAAATTACCCCCCCCCAAAAAAAAAGTGGGCGAGGAGGGACTCTTCCCTAATTCATTCTATGAAGCCGGCATTATCTTGATACCAAAAGCTGGCAGACACAACAAAAAAAGAATACTTCAGGCCAATCTCCTTGATGAACGTCAATGCAAAAATCCTCAACAAAATCCTAGCAAACTGAATCCAGAAGCACAACAAAAAGCTAATCCACCATGATAAATTAAGATTTATTTATTCCTGGGATATAAAATTACTTCAACATATGCAAATTAATAAACGTGATTTATCATATGAACAGAACTAAAAACAAAACTCACATGCTTCTGATAAAATTTAACATCCTTTATGTCAAAAACCCTCAACAAACTAGGCATTGAAGGGACATACCAAACCTCAAAGTAATAAGAACCATCTATGACAAATGCACAGCTAACATCACACTTAATGAGCAAAATCTGGAAGCCTCATCCTTGAAAAGCAGAATAAGACATGGATGTCTATTCTCACCACTCCTATTCATCACAGTACTGGAAGCCCTGGCCAGAGCAATCAGGCAAGAGAAAGAAATAAGTCATTGAAACAGAAAGAGACGAAGCCAAACTATCTGTTTGCAGAAGATATGATTCTATATCTAGAATAATCCATAGTCTCTGCCCAAGACCTCCTAGATCTCATTAAAAACAAAACAAAACAAAAAAAACTTTAGCAAACTATCAGGGCACAAAATCAATGTACAAAAGTCAGTAGCATTCCTATACATCAACATCCAAGCTGAGGCCAAATCAGGAACACAATTCCATTCACATTTGCCACAAAAAGAATAAAATACCTAGGAATACAGCTAACTAGGGAGGTGAAAGATCTCTACAAGGAAAACTACAAAACACTGCTCAAAGAGATCAGATACGACACAACAAATGGAAGAAACTTCCATGCCCATGGAGAGGAAGAATCAATATCATTAAGATGGCCATACTACTAAAAACAGTTTCCAGATTCAATGCTATTCTTATAAAACTACCAATGACAGTCTTCACAGAATTAGAAAAGACTATTTTAAAATTCATACGAAACCAAAAAAGCACCCAAACAGCCAAAGCAATCCTAAGTAAAACAAACAAAGGTGGAAACATCACATTATCCGACTCTCTCTCTATCTCTATCTATATTTTCTCTCTCTCTCTCTCCACACACAGACACACACACACACACACAACTATACTATAAGGCTACAGTAACCAAAACAGTATGGTACTGGTACCAAGACAGACACATAGACCAATGGAATAGAATAGACAGCCCAGAAATAAAGCTGCACACCTACAACCATCCGATCTTCAACAAAGTCAACACAAACAAGCAATGAGGAGAGTATTCCCCATTCAATAAATGTTGATGGGATAACTGGCTAGTCATATGCAGAAAATTGATATTGAGTCCCTTCTTTGTACCATATAGAAAAACAAACTCAAGATAAATGAAAGATTTACATGTAAAACTTAAAACTATAAAGACCCTGGAAGATAACCAATAACCTAGGAAATATTGTTCTAGATAAAGGCCCTGGGAAATATTTCATGATGAAGATGCCAAAAGGAATTGTAACCAAAGCAAAAAGTGAGAAATGGAACTCAATACTAAAATAAACAGCTTCTGAAAAGTAAAAGAAACTATCAAGAGTAAACAGACAACCTACAGAATGCAAGAGAATATTTGCAAACTATTCATCTGAAAAAGTTCTAATATCCAGAATCTATAAGGAACTTAAACAAATGAACAAGAAACAAACACCCCATTAAAAAGTGGGCAAAGGACATTAAGAGACATTTTGCAAAAGAAGACATCCAAGCATTAAAAAAATGCTTAACATCACTAATTTTCAGAGAAATGCAAATCGAAACCACAAGGAGATACCATCTGATATCAGTCAGAATGGCAATTACTACAAAGAAAAAAAAAAAAAAAAAAGAACAGATGCTGGTGAGTTCCGGGAGAAAAGTGAATGCTTACACGCTCCTGTGGCACTGCAAACTGGTTCAGTCATTGTGGAAAGCAGTTTGGTGACTTCTCAAAGAACATAAAGCAGAACTGCCACTCAACCCAGCGATCCCATTTTTGGGTATATATCCAAAGGAATATAAATCATTCTATCATAAAGACACATGCACACATATGACCATTGCAGAATTAGGGCATGGAATCAACCTAAATACCCATCAATAGTAGACTGGATTAAGAAAATGTGGCATACATACACAATGGAATACTATGACACCACAAGAAAGAACAAGAGTATATCATTGCAGCAACATGGGTAGAGCTTAAAGCCATTATCTTAAGCAAATTAATGCAGGAACAGAAAGTCAAATATTGCATGTTTTTACTTATAAGTGAGAGCTAAACACTGAGTACACAGGGACACAAAGAAGGGAACAACAGACACCAGGATCCACTTAAGCGTGGAGGGTGGGAGGAAGGGGAAGGTAAAAAAAACTACCTATTGGTTACTATGCGTATTACCTGGCTGATGAAATAATCTGTAGACCAACTCCCTGTAACATGCAATTTACCTGTATAACAAACCTGCACATGTACCCCGAATCTAAAATAAAAGTTAAAAAAATGAAAACTTCTCTTCTGCAAAAGAACTGTAAAAAACCCTTAAAATTCAACTGATAGCCTGGGGAAAATATTTGCGACATATTCAAGAGTTGAAATATTAATATCCTGGCCGGGTACAGTGGCTCATGTCTGTAACCCCAGCACTGCCTGTAATACCAGCACTTTCCTGAGACAAGGCAGATGAATCACTTGGAGTTCAGGAGTTCAAGACCAGCCTGGGCAACGTGGAAAAATTCCGTCACTACAAAAAATACCAAAGTTAGCTAGCAGTGGTGGTGTGTGCCTGTAGTCCTCGCCGCTCAGTGGGAATGAGGCAGGAAGACTGCTTGAGCCAGAGTGGTCCAGGCTGTGGTGAGCTGAGATCACACCACTGCACTCCAGCCTGGGTGACAGAGTGAGACCCTCTCTCTGTCTCTCTCTCAAAAAAAAAAAAAAAAAAAAAATCCAGAATGTATAAAGAATCTCTCTCTCTCAAAAAAAAATAATATCCAGAATGTATAAAGAACACCTACAAACCAATAAGAAAAAGATAGAGAGCCCCAAAGTAAAATGGACAGTATATATGGACAGACTGAGAAGAGAAATTGCAAAAGGCCAGTAAGCATAATAAATGATGCTCAATCTTAGAAGTAATCATAAAATACAAAATACAGTAATAAAGAAGTATTGCTTTTTACTCACAAAATTTGTAAACATTTTAAAATGATTGCTAATATGAAGTTTTATCAAAGATATGGGAAAGTAGTGTTATAAACAACTAGTAAAAGGACAAACTTATATTCTTCTGGGAAGGTAATGTATCATTATCTAGAAGAATTTTAAACGTGCATATCCTTTGGAAGAACAATTGTTCTTCAACAGGTCTGAAGAAATAATCAAACATATGCACAAGTTACATAAAATCATATGGTAGCATTGAGCGTTACAGTAAAAAATACAAAAAACCTTAAATTCCTATTAATTGGGGAATGAATGATCTATAAAACATTCATACTATAGGGAGAATACAACACTTAAAAAAGCTAGTTCTATAGTGATATGGAAAGACTTCCCATACATACTGTCAAGTGAAGAAAAGTGAGTCAAAGAACATGTTGGGTGTAAAAATATTGACATTTAAATATCACACATATAGTATTTGAGTATCTACAGATGATGAAATTGGTTTCCTTTAACACAAAATATCTTGAGATTTCAACCTTTTCTTCCCTGGTTGGCCTTGGTAAAACTATTCTTTGTATCTTCATTTTTAGACACTAAAATTAAATGTTAGTGCATAAAACATGTAGGAGCATCTACTTATATATATGTCTAGGTGTTCAAAAGAGAAATAATACATGGTATGTTCCCTCAAAATCTGTGGAATAGCTTTTAGAAATCACTTCAGAGCTACACTTAAGTAGCATGAAGCAATCACAGTACTTAGAACAAAATCAATCCTTCCTCCCTTCCTCCCTTTCTCCCTCCCTGCTTCCCTGCCTCCCTCCCTCCCTCCCTCCCTCCCTCCCTCCCTCTCTCTCTCTCTCTTTCTGTCTTTCTTTCTTTTTTTTTTTTTTGAGACAGGTCTTGCTCTGTCATCAGGCTAGAGTGCAGTGGCATGATCATGTCTTACCGCATCCTCTACCTCCTGGGCTCAAGTGATTCTCCCACCTCAGCTTCCCGAGTAGCTAGGGCTACAGGCACGTACCACGATGCCTGGCTAATTTTTTTTTTTTTGTAGAGACAGGGTCTCACTATGTTGCCCAGATTGGTCTCAAACTTCTGGGCTCAAGTGATCCACCCATTTCAACCTCCCCAAGTGCTAGGATTATAGGCATGAGTCACCACACCCAGCCAAAATTATGTTTATTTTAGACAATATACACAAATTGAATACAATCATCCCTTAGTATCCATGGGGGACTGGTTTTGGAACCTCTCATGAATAACAAAATCCATGGCTGCTCAAGTCCCTGATATAAAATGACATAGTATTTGCCTATAAGCTATGTCTATGCTCCTAAATCCTTTAAATCATCGCTAGATTATTTATAATATCTAATACAATGTAAATGCTATGTGACTGATTGCTATACTGCATTGTTTATGGAATAGCGACAAGAGGAAAAAAAAGCCTGTACATGTTCAGTACAGATGTAATTTTCTTTTCCAAATATTTTTGATCCATGGTTAGTTAATTCCATGGATGTAGAATCCTCAGAAACAGAGAGCCAATTATATTTCCTTTCAATCACAAATTTTAACACATAAATAGGAGTGTATGAAGCCCAATTACCCAAATTATGTACTATTTTTTATGCTCATTAACATGGATTTTAATATTTTACAGCAGAAAAGGCTAGAACATTAAACAGAAGCCTTTATACAAGCATTTGACTTTGTTTCTTTATACTTATTATGTAAATGTCCTTGGAATTCTACAGATTATAATCCAAGATTTTTATTTGATGACACAAAATGCTTAAAATGATTTTTGCATCCATACAGAATGAAAACATGACAGCAACGTTGATGCTAACATTGAAGACATCAATGTGCTGTGTTTGAGTTTCAAAAATACTCAGCATGGCAGAAACTCTTGGGAATCTGGAATGACCTGGAGGTTAAAACACTGAAGATGGCTTAGGAGGCTTCAGGAACATTAAAAGATGAAATGATGCAAGCAATTTTATCTCTAGGCAAATCAATCTAATGTTAATGAAAAAATTTCCATGGCAACCTGATACAGAAGCAAAGGTGCAGAATAAAATATAAAGATTTCTTTATTTTGAACAGAAGGTACCATTTGAAGATTTTATTCTTTATTGCAGCTTTTTCTTTTTTAACATCAATTGGGATGCTTTAAAATTTTTATTTTTATGATTCTCAAGATGGACACTGATGAGTCTGACTAACCAATCAGCTAATAAACTATCCTCTAATGATCTACACAGTCACTCTCTGAAATAGGTTATGTAATGTTTGGGAGCATGTATTAATTCTAGTTCATGGCTAAGCAGTATTACCAGCTATTGATTGGCTATTTTTGTCAGAAAAACATACAAAATGGAATCAGAAAACAGATGTTGACATATAAGTCATCTATTAAACACAGTGGGCAACCTGGAAAAGTACCTTGAATTTTGACACTAAAAACAAGAGAGACAAATGAAAGGATTCCAACAAATGTACAGGAAAACAGCCCTGAAACCCTCTAATAAACTTTAAATTTAGACCGTCCACTCATTTCTTACTCAGATTAAACAATTGAATCTATAGATGTGTTTGCAATGATAATTCTAGTGTTTCAGGCATGAACACTTCAACAAGATAATATTATTTTTGAGAAAGAAATCTAGGATATTGTAATATGAGTGCTATAATTTAACAGTATTAAGTGACTGATGCTGAATGACAGAGATAAAATCCCATGCTGATTTGTATTTTCAACCATAGTTTTACATCAGGCATTGCCAAACATCTTACTACTATATAAATTATGTTTTTCGAAGAAATTTCTGGCAGCCTCAATCTACTTCAAGGATACATACATACAGACACACACACACACACACACACACATATGCACGCACGCACATACACGTTCAGAAAGCCACTGGGAAATTCCACATTATCAAGTCTTCATTAGTCTTACAAAGTACAAATGGAAGATTTGTCATAAACAACTAAAAATGAAATTATACTTAGTAAAAACGCATGTTATGAGACAATAACATTTATGTTCATCTTTTTCATCTTGTTCAACAATAGATTCATAAGAGTTATTAGGTCATACTGAATCAGTAATATTTGGATAATGAGGATTTTACAACACCTAAATGTCCTTTTTCCCTTACTGGACTTTATGTATCAGACATAATTCTAGGCACTGGGGATTCTGTAAGGAAGAACAGAGATCTGGACCCTGCTCTCCTGAAGTTTACATTGTAATGGTGCATACAGATCAAAAACCAATAACCAACTTCATATGTAAAATAATTGCAGGTGATGTTATGAAAGAAATAAGGGTTCAAGAGAGCATATGGGTAGGAAAGACCGGCTTTAGATAAATGGGAAGTGTCTTCTAAGAGGGTGGCATTTCAACAAGAGCTAAAGGATGAGGAAACAAGCTGACCATAAGAAGAGAATCAGGGGAAAAGTATTCCAGGCAACAGAAACAGGATGCGAAAAACTACAGAGCTGGACAAAAGCTGGGTAGGTATGTTTTAGAAGCTGAAGGAAGAATTCACTGTAATGAAGTGTAACTTGAGTGTAATGAGGAGAGTGGGACTGGCATGAGATGAGGTTGGAAAAATAGGCAGGCAGGGAATCATGTATGGACTTATTAGCCATCATCATGTTTTGCTTTTTATTTTAATTGCAATGAGAAGCCATTGTAAGAATATAAGCAGAGGAGTGACAAAACCTTATTTGCTCTTTAGGAAGGTATCTCTTATTGCTATGTTGAGAATTGACTGGAAGAAGCAATCTGCTGGAAGTCTTTGTGAGAAAAGCTGACAATCTGATGAAATTTTGGATGCCTTGTTTATAGCTGTCTCTTCAAGCTGCTTCTCTGTAGTTAACTCTGACCGATAATAATAGGCATAATGGGAATAATGGGTCATGTTTTCTTGGAGATTATAACAGCCTAAGAAGTGTACAATGGGAGTGTTACAGTTATTTTAGACATTGGACAACTCTATTTCAAAGTATTCAAAGCCAGAAAAAAGTACATGGTCAGCAATTATGTTTGTTGTTCTTATTGAGACAGGGTTTCACTCTGTTGCCCACGCTGGAGAGCAGTGGCACAATCTTGGTTTACTGCAACCTCTGCCTCATGGCTCAAGTGATTGTCCCACCTCAGCCTCTAGAGTAGCTGGGATTACAGGAATGCACCACCACCCCTGGCTAATTTTTATTTTTTTATTACTTATTTATTTAAATTAACTTAGTATATAACCAGCACACTAAACAAAACTACCCTGGCTAATTTTTGTATTTTCTATAGAGATTGGGTTTCACTATGCTGCCCAGGCTGGTCTCAAGCTCCTGGGCTCAAGTGATCCATCTGCCTCAGTATCCCAAAGTGCTGAGATTATAGGCAGGAGCCACTGTGCCCCGCTACCAGCAACTGTTATGTGGAAGACAAAGAAGGTCTTGAAGTTATTAATTTACTTTTTTTTTTTTTTAAAAAAAGGACTCTCTGAATATACAAGCCTAAAGAGAGCACTGTACAGGCTCAAATGGTTGTACAGGGATTTTTCTAAGTGCCTCAGGTATAATGAAGCCATATTTCAAGAGTAAAAGGCAAGGTACATAATCTAAGATTCAGTCCTTTAGCGCTTATGTGCTTTGACTTCTGAATACTTTCCTGACCTCATTTTGTAGCACTCCTTCTTCCTGGATGACCCTCCAGTCATGCTGTTCCTCTTTCTGTTCCTTGAACATGTCAAACTTATTCTTGACTTTGGGCTTTGGCAGGTGCTGTTCCATTTTCCTGGAATGCTCTTCCAGCTCTTCTGATAAGTGCTCTTGCTCATCACTTCATAATTCATGGGGCATAGGGTGGAATACTCAGAAGTATCTTACTTAGTTGTGGGAAGTAAGCAGACTTATTCTAAACACTGGTGTGGTACTTGCTACTATTTTAGCTCAAATATCGCCTTGAAAAGCACGTTATTTTCTACACAGCACATATTCTGAAATAAAATAATTTTATTTATGTGTCTATTTCCTTTCTCCCATCACTAGAATTTAAGCAAGAGATCAAGGATTTTTTCTATCCTTTTCATGACATTATTTCCAGTGCTTAGCATGGCATCTAGAACATTATACACGCTCAAAAACATATTTATTGAATAGAAAGAAGGAATAAAGGTAGAAAGAAAAGGGAGAAAAAATGAAAAGCTATGTGAGAAAAATATCAAAAAGTTTATCAAGTCCAGAACAAACTAAAAGCCTAAAGATACAGAAAGAAATCTTTAAAGTTATGTTCAGAACAACAAGAATAGTATGGAAAAGACTTTTACTTGGATGAATAATGCAATAATAAAATAAAAATAAAATTATATTTCAATTTTCAACCTTATATCAAAGTGATAAATTAGATAAAAAATAAGTAATAAACTGTAAAATAATAAGTAATGACTCTGGCTTTAAATCAACGTGGAAAAATAAGGGTCAGATTTGCCCTCCTGCCTGAAACAACCAAAAATAAAACAGGCAAAATATATGAAACAATGGTTTTTAAGACAATGGACAGCAGGCAATGAAGGAGCAATCCCTCAGAAATAGTAAACAAATGAAATGATCCCTAGAACTTCCCTAGCTTATTGTCTTGAGAGAGTTTCCAGGCTGCATGCAAAGAGGTTAAACCTAGCTGGAGCTCAGCAGAAATCCTAAGTAGAGGAAGCTTATCTGAAGAGTCAAGGGAGACCAATGCAATGTGAGTTTACAGAACAGAATGCTGGAGAAGAGAGAAACACACTGGGAGAGAAATGCAGGGATCTATTCAAGGCTCCTTTTGAGTATTCAGCATGTGAGGGGATATCTGAGGCTGAGAAAATAATTGCTTGAAAGAAAGATAGTCACACAGGGCTCAGAACTAAAATACTTTGTAACTTGTAGGCATAAGCTAGAATACTCAGAAGTATCTTTCTCAGCAGTGGAGAATAAGAGGACCTAGACTGATACTGTTGTAGTAACATCTAATGAGTCTTAAAGGCAAAAACCTAAAAAGATCAAATGGTTTTTTCCAAGTAATTTAACTGCATCCTGGAACATAGCTGAAGAATATTTAAAGGCATAAACAAATACCCAGGACCCAACAAGAAAAAAAAAAAAACAACACAAAACCCCACAATGCTAGCACCCAATAAAAATGATCAGGCATGCACAGAAGCAGGAAAACATAACACATAATGAGGAGAAAAATTAATCAATCTTGTATGAATCTCCAGGCAATTATGTTGAATGAAAAAGCCAATACCCAAAATTTATATACTCTATAATTTCACTTATATAACATTTTTGAAATGACAAACTTTTAGAAATGGGGAACAAATTAGTTGTTGCAGGGGTTAGGAATGGGGGTGAGGGTTGAGACAAGAGAGAGGTGGGTATGGTTATAAAAAGGCAACATAAGTGATCTTTTTGGTCATGGCACAAATCTATACCTTGCCTGTGAAGGTAGATCCATGAGTCTGCACATGGGACAGAATTGTATTGAACTAAATACACACACATACAGATAGAGTGCAGGTAGAATTGGGAAAATCTGAACAAGATCAGTGTATTGTATCAATATATTCTGGTTGTGATTTTTTACTACAATTTTACCAGATGTTGCCACTGAAGGAAATTTGACAAAGGGCACACAGGATTTCTCTGTATTATTTCTTAAAATTGCATGCAAATCTACAATTAAATCCATTAAATTTTTAGTTAGAAATCAATGGAAACATCAGAACTGACACAGATTTTTAGAATTAGCAACAAGAACATTAATACAGTTATTATGGCTGGGCTTGGTGGTTCACTCCTATAATCCCAGCACCTTGGGAGACCAAGGAGGGTGGATCACATGAGGTCAGGAACTTGAGACCAGCCTGGCCAACATGGTGAAACCCTGTCTCTACTAAGAGTACAAAAATTAGCTGAGTGTGGTGGTGTGTGCCTGTAATCCCAGCTATTCGGGAGGCTGAGACACAAGAATCGCTTGAACCTGGGGAGTGGAGGTTGCAGTGAGCTGAGATCATGCCACTGCACTCCAGCCTGGGTGACAGAGTGAGACCCTGTCTCAAAAAAAAGAAGAACATTAATATAGTTATTATAATTGTATTCCATATGTTTAAAGAGATAAAGAGATATAAAAGCTATTTTTAAAAAGAGCCAAATTGAACTTCTAGAGATAAAAACTATGTCTGAGATAAAAAATACACTAGATGAAATTAATAGCAGATTAGACATTGCAGAAGAAAAGATTAGTGAACTTGAAGATATAACAATAGAAACTATCCAAAATGAAACAGAGGGAGAAATGAAACTGAAAATAAAATGAACAGAATTATCAGTGGCCTGATAACTCTGCTACCTGATTCTATCTCCAGCACCCAGACTTAAGAAAACAACAACAACAACAAAAAAACAACACAACTATCTGATAACTTCTGTTAACACCAATCAAAAGAAAGCCAGAATAGCCATTTGTGATAATCAAAACAAAAAACACCCAAATACCCATCAAGAAGTCAATAAACTGGTTGTAGTATATCCATATAGTAGAACATAACTCAGAAAAAAGAACTATTGATTTATGTAATAGCAAGAATAAATATAAAAATAATTATCCCGAGTGAAAGATGCCAATTGACAAAAGAGTATATACTGCATTATTCCATGTATATACAATTCCAGAAAATGTAAACTAATCTATAGTGACAGAAAGCAGTACAGTGTTTGGGGACAGCATGGAAGATGGGGAGAAGTAGGAGGGAGGAATTAGAAGGAAATACAAGGAAACTGCTGGTGGTTGTGTTTTCATTATCTTGATTGTGATGTTTTACGTGTGTTAAAACAGTAAAATGTACTCTTTAAATATGTGCTGTTTTATTGTCAATTATATCTCAAAAGGCTGTTAAAAATAAATAAAAGAAGAAACAGCTCTTCTTTACTGAAGAATTTCTCTTAATAAAAGTAGAAGAAACGAAGGAAAAAAAAAACTCTATTATAATGACCACCTTAGTAATAATTACAGCAGGCATGATCCATCACAATTAATGCTAAAAATAGTAAGTGAAAGTTTAAGAAGACAGAGGATATTTGTATAATCTCAAAGTATCTCTTTCCACATAGTTATTAATTACAAAGGGGGAAAATAGCAACTTTACAGTGCAGAAGACTGATGTAAACCTCTAAACCAAGCAATAAGGTTAGTCTCATCAATAATAAGATGTAATCAACATCATGTCACCCTACTATGAAGCACTGAGAAGGGCATATCACTTCCAAGTATGTGTCCTCAAAATGCATAATCTTAATCTACTAAGGAGGAAATATTAGAAGAACCCAAATTGAGGGGCACTCTACAAAATGCCTGAATAGTACTGGAAGTGTCAAGGTCATGAAAGATAAGGAGAGACTGAAGAATTCTAACAGATTGGAGGAGATGATGGAGACATGAAAACTAAATGTAATATGGGATCCTGGATTGGATCCTGAAAAAGATAAAGTATATTAAGGGAATAACTGGTGAAATGAGAAGAAAGCCTTTAGCTAACAATACTGTACCAATGTTAATGTCTTAGTTTTAATAATTACATTATGGTTAGGCAGGATATTAACATTACAGGGTTTAGTTAAAGGGTATATGGGAATGTTCTGCACAATTTTTAAACGCTTCCTGAACTCTAAAATAATTTCAAAATAATTTTTTTAAAAAACAGAATAAATCATAAGCTCAGACAGATGAAGAAATAGTAGCAGATCTTTCACCTGCTTTAAATTAGGGCAAGCATTCTGACCCACACGATTTCCTGGAAGAAATGAATACAAGAAACTGGAGATGAAATGACTGGATTGATGATGGTAATCTTTGAAGCACTATAAAGATAAAAGTCATGCTGGAAGACTAGAGAATAAAACTGTTTCCTTTTTTTTTTTAAAGGAAAAGAAGTGGAGGCCTCAAATTATTAACCAGCCAGGCTTTAAGCCATGCTGCTGAACTCTGCAAAATTTCTTGAAGGAATTAATGAACAGATAGTTTTATACATGTTTAGAAAGGAAGGCAGTGAAAGCAAGCTTGGCTTCATCAAGAACAAGACATGTCAGACTAATCTTAATCATTTTCTGAAAGAATTACTTGGTTGGCAGATATGAAAAATGCTCTAGACATAGTTAATTTGATTTTAAGAAGGTATTTGGCAAAGCCATTCAAAATCTCCTTACGGACCAGATGGCAAAACAAGAGCTAGATGATGTCTCAAAAGTCAGATATACTTATTATTGACAACCATCCACAGATTTATGACTCAATTTCCTTTTAGAGAGTTCTCTATTGGTAGATCAAAAGGCTTTCTCTGCAGTTCTATTCAAATAAACATTATTTTCCATTAACTAGGATGAACACAATATCAACAAGAATGAATGCAGAACAGAAGTAGAATCCAAATATCCTTAAAAAGCTAAAAAATCACCTTAAATACCAGCATATAAACAGAACCAAAGACAAGAACCACATGATTATCTCAATAGATGCAGAAAAGGCTTTTGACAAAATTCAACAGCCCTTCATGCTAAAAACGCTCAATAAATTCGGTATTGATGGAACATACCTCAAAACAATAAGAGCTATTTATGACAAACCCACAGCCAATATCATACTGAAAGGGCAAAAACTGGAAAAATTCCCTTTGAAAACTGGCACAAGACAGGGATGCCCTCTCTCACCACTCCTATTCAACATAGTGTTGGAAGTTCTGGCTAGGGCAATCAGGCAAGAGAAAGAAATCAAGGGTATTCAGTTAGGAAAAGAAGAAGTCAAATTGTCCCTGTTTGCAGATGACATGATTGTATATTTAGAAAACCCCACTGTCTCAGCCCAAAATTTCCTTAAGCTGATAAGCAACTTCAGCAAAGTCTCAGGATACAAAATTAATGTGCAAAAATCACAAGCATTCTTATACACCAGTAACAGACAAACAGAGAGCCAAATCAGGAATGAACTTCCATTCACAATTGCTTCAAAGAGAATAAAATACCTAGGAATCCAGCTCACAAGGGATGTAAAGGACCTCTTCAAGGAGAACTACAAACCACTGCTCAGTGAAATCAAAGAGGACACAAACAAATGGAAGAACATACCATGCTCATGGATAGGAAGAATCAATATCGTGAAAATGGCCATACTGCCCAAGGTAATTTATAGATTCAATGCCATCCCCATCAAGCTACCAATGAGTTTCTTCACAGAATTGGAAAAAACTGCTTTAAAGTTCATATGGAACCAAAAAAGAGCCCGCATCTCCAAGACAATCCTAAGTCAAAAGAACAAAGCTGGAGGCATCACGCTACCTGACTTCAAACTATACTACAAGGCTACAGTAACCAAAACAGCATGGTACTGGTACCAAAACAGAGATATAGACCAATGGAACAGAACAGAGTCCTCAGAAATAATACCACACATCTACAGCCACCTGATCTTTGATAAACCTGAGAGAAACAAGAAATGGGGAAAGGATTCCCTATTTAATAAATGGTGCTGGGAAAATTGGCTAGCCATAAGTAGAAAGCTGAAACTGGATCCTTTCCTTACTCCTTATACGAAAATTAATTCAAGATGGATTAGAGACTTAAATGTTAGACCTAATACCATAAAAATCCTAGAGGAAAACCTAGGTAGTACCATTCAGGACATAGGCATGGGCAAAGACTTCATGTCTAAAACACCAAAAGCAACGGCAGCAAAAGCCAAAATTGACAAATGGGATCTCATTAAACTAAAGAGCTTCTGCACAGCAAAAGAAACTACCATCAGAGTGAACAGGCAACCTACAGAATGGGAGAAAATTTTTGCAACCTACTCATCTGACAAAGGGCTAATATCCAGAACCTACAAAGAACTCAAACAAATTGACAAGAAAAAAACAAACAACCCCATCAAAAAGTGGGCAAAGGATATGAACAGACATTTCTCAAAAGAAGACATTCATACAGCCAACAGACACATGAAAAAATGCTCATCATCACTGGCCATCAGAGAAATGCAAATCAAAACCACAATGAGATACCATCTCACACCAGTTAGAATGGCGATCATCAAAAAGTCAGGAAACAACAGGTGCTGGAGAGGATGTGGAGAAATAGGAACACGTTTACACTGTTGGTGGGATTGTAAACTAGTTCAACCATTATGGAAAACAGTATGGCGATTCCTCAAGGATCTAGAACTAGATGTACCATATGACCCAGCCATCCCATTACTGGGTATATACCCAAAGGATTATAAATTATGCTGCTATAAAGACACATGCACACGTATGTTTATTGCGGCACTATTCACAATAGCAAAGACTTGGAATCAACCCAAATGTCCATCAGTGACAGATTGGATTAAGAAAATGTGGCACATATACACCATGGAATACTATGCAGCCATCAAAAAGGATGAGTTTGTGTCCTTTGTAGGGACATGGATGCAGCTGGAAACCATCATTCTTAGCAAACTATCGCAAGAACAGAAAACCAAACACCACATGTTCTCACTCATAGGTGGGAACTGAACAATGAGATCACTTGGACTCAGGAAGGGGAACATCACACACCGGGGCGTATCATGGGGATGGGGGAGGGGGGAGGGATTGCATTGGGAGTTATACCTGATGTAAATGACGAGTTGATGGGTGCAGCACACCAATATGGCACAAGTATACATATGTAACAAACCTGCACGTTATGCACATGTACCCTACAACTTAAAGTATAATAATAATAAATAAATTAAAAAAAAATCACCTTAAATATAAGATAAAATGGAAGAGATATAATTTATAGTATATGACATAAAAAAGACATTCGGCTAACTGCAAGTTTGATAAGTCTACTCATACAATATAGTTAGTAATAGGGTTAATAGGATCATAATTTTCAGAAAGTGATATTCAGAGCTTATGTTACAATGGGGAACTCTTCTGATTTACTGAAAGTTTTTCCATATTTCATTCATCAAGTTTCTTTAATTCTTATATAAAAAAATAATAAATCAATCTTCATGCTGGACGGAGATTCCAAATACCTGTGAAACAAGAATCTTTGTTGAAAAATCATCCTGCCCAGATGGAATAGGAGTTAGGATCTCATTATAACCAGTTTCTGATTATGTCAGTGAATAAGAGTTTCAGCCCAGGGCCAGGATGGCAATAGAGTTAGAGTTGAAGAAAATAACTGGGAGAAGACAAATACTTAACAAGCACTGGTAATAAAGAAGTAACATTCCTGCTGTGTCTTAGGTGCTAACCCTGCTTTAGCTAGAACCAGCTCCACTTTAATTTATTTTGTATATTATGGTTCTTTCTGTGGAATACCATATTACTGGAAAAAAAAAAGAATTTAAAAAAAGTAAAAAAGAAAAAGTTAAAAAAAGGATTCTGTCAACATTCCATTAGATAAAAGCATTCTATGTTTATAAATAAAATGAAACTGAAACAATTCAATGATCTTTTAAAATATAAGGATCAGAAGACAGAAACACTGGGGCCACAAGATGCACATTCATGTATTAGCTAGAGAATAATAAAGCCAAATATAATCAAGTTGATCATATAAGCAGTTTGCTGGGGGTTGACAATTTTTACTACACAGTTTACCTTAATCAAGCCTTTTCTATCTCACATTTAATTTCATATATGTATTGAGACCCTTTAGGATTTTAAGAGTGAAAAGAGAGAAAAGGTATGTACTTGAATAATATTTGGCATCTGAAATCAGCAAGTCTTAGTAATTACATGACTGTTGGGGCCTGAGGACAACGTAAGGAGTTTAGGAAAGGTGTGATAAATAAATTATAACATATGAGTTATAACTCATTTGTTATATAAGTCAGGGTCCTGGTGGAAAACAAGACAGTACACTCAAAAGTGTAATTTGCAGAAAAATTTATCTACAAAGACATGGGTAAGATTTAGGGGAACTGACACAGGCAATATTGGAGACCCATTATCATATCTAAGTCAGAAAAGGGCACTTCCTGGGTGTTGACAGGAGTTGTGCCCTTCAGTAAATGGATGTAGCTAAATTGTGGCAACCTTGTAAGAATACCCCAATCTCACTCCCTTCCCACCTTCTGATCTTTTCCAAATGCCTTCCATTGGGCCACACCCAAGTGGAAGCCAGAAGGCAAGAAAGCTCTTTGACGTAGTCATAAAGGTGACTGCACAAAGAGCAAGGTGGAGAATAAGTCTAGGTTGGAAATGTGAATTTTGGAATCAGCAGCTTATCTGTGATACTCGAATCTACAAAAGTGGAGAGTACACAGAATAAAAAGAGTAGTAGGTGAGCATGGAATCTACAAAAGGGAAAAAAGAAAGAATATCCAGAGGTTATGAGCAGTACTGTGGAAGTGTAGATTTCATGGTAATCAAGGGAGTAGAAAATTTGTGGAAGAAAGCTGCCATGAATGTTAGATATTGAAAACAGGGCAGTGGAACTGTGTTTGTAGCCGCCGCTGTGCATGGTCACCATGCTGCCATTGCTCTCTAACACCAGCTCTGGCTCTAGCTCACTAAGCTCTAGCTGAAGGAGGAGGGGTAAGTAAGGAGGTCTCCATACCAGGCTCCTACACAGTTGACTGCCTCTATATCCACTGGATATGACAACTAGAAGATCACTGTTGCCCTTAGTGAGAGCAGTTCCAGGAATGTAATAGAAGACGAAGCTCAGTTTTAATGGGATAAAAAGTTAATGAGGGATGAGAATGTGAACACAGCAAACTCTATACTTTTGAGAACAATGGATGAGGGGAAAAGAAGAATGAGTTGAACACAGCTAGAAAAAAACAACATCAAAAGAGAATACTTTTTAGAGTGACAAGACAAATAACATTAAGGTATAAGGTAAAAAAAAACTAATGGAGTAAAACTGAATGTATAAGAATTGGAGGGCTATTAGAGATTGCTGGAGCTTGTTCACCGTACATCATGAGAGGGAAATGCCCTGCCCACAGCCCTTGCCCATGACAGCGTGGCTTATATGGTGTGATTCCTCATCAATATAGGTGACTGACTAACATTAGGCATACATGTTGGTTAGTGACCTGTTATCTATTATGAAAAGATGAGTTGGGGCCGGGCGCGGTGGCTCACAACTGTAATCCCTGCACTTTGGGAGGCCAAGGAGGGCGGATCACCTGGGGTCAGGAGTTTGAGACCAGCCTGGCCAACATGGTAAAACCCTGTGTCTACTAAAAATACAAAAATTAGCCGGGTGTGGTGGCGCACGCCTGTGATTCCGGCTACTTGGGAGGCTGAAGCAGGAGAATTGCTTGAGCCTGGGAGGCAGAGGTTGCAGTGAGCCAAATTACGCCACTGCACTTCAGCCTGGGCAACAGAGCAAGATTCCGTCAAAAAAAAAAAAAAAAAAAAAGTTGGACCAATGGATTCTCTTTATTAGGAGTATAAACTAAGAAATATGGAAATAATTGGCTGAATAGTGCTAGAAACTCAGATGAAAGGGTAGTGGTGTAAAGAGAAAGGATGGTGCAGCAGTAATGAGCCATGTTAAAGATGAAGTTAGATGAAACAAAATCCGTAAGCTGCTAAAGAAAACGTCTGTGAAGTAGAACATGAGAACACTAGCTTTTAGAGAAAGCAGAACAGGCCAAAGATGAATAGAGAGAAGCAGAGGCTCCGTGAGAAACTATATCCCTTAAGGGGAGACAGTGAACTGCATTGGTATCTCATAGCTTTCCAGGTATGGTCCACTGGTATCCTTATACTAACTCACCTTTTCTCTTAGCATGAACGGGTTTTCTGTTCCACATCCTGAACTCCAACACCAAGACAAAGACTAAAAACAAAGCCATGGAGGAGATAGGAAAGGAAAAGTCAATGTGGAAATGGTTGGCCTCAAACAGGAATGAAAAACCTACACTTCATTGATCTTAGGAAGAAAGTAAGAAAAGGTATTGATACAGGAGTCAGAAGAAAGTTCATAGCTCTAATATATTTATCATGTAACAAAATGCGTTTAAATTAAATGAGTTAAGCATCTAACCAAAGAAGTTAGAAGAGAGGCACAGAGCAAGCGCAAAGAAACAAAGAAGGAAATAACAAATATAAAAATAGAATGACATTGAGAACAGCATTAACAAAATAATAACAAGAAAAAATAGCAAACCAAAAGCTGATTACTTGAAAGTATTAATAACATAAGCACACTTTTGTTGAGACTAAAAAGAGACAAAAGACAGAATGTTCAAATAAGGTATGGAATGAACAAAAAATGAAAAACAAAAACAAAAACAAAAACAAAGTATAGAACGAAAAAAGGGAACTAACTGGAGACATCACAGAGATTAAGAAACATAAGAACGGTTATTATGAACAACTATATACTAAAATATATGAAAATAGAAATGAAATATATGAATTCCCAGAAAAATATAGAATATCCAAATTGTTATAATATAGAGCTTGAATAAGAAATAAAGAAATTAAAGTGACAATCAAAGACCACCCTTCTCAGGAAACCCCAGAGTAAAATAACTGTAGATTCTACCAAATTTTCAAGGTATAGTGAATTCCTATTTTAAGTTGTTCCAGAAAACATAGAAAGAGCAAAAGCTACTCAAGTTATTATTTATGAGGCTATCATAAACTTGACTCCAATATAAGGTTAAAATAATGCCACGAAAGAAAAAAACAATATAGCCACACAGTGAATTCAGGATGTCAGAAAACAATAGGACCCCACATATTTATGGGTGCAAAAATGCATTTGCTATTTGTATATCTTAGAACATTTGTAACATAAAGCAGTAAAAATTACAAATAACACTAGATAGCAATAAGGTAACATTGTCTAAATGTCTACCCTAGTTATAAGCATGACCTTTTCTTTTCAATTCAAAATTTCAATATATCCTCAGTGACTCTCAATAACTCCTATTACCCTCAACGTACCAACTTCCCCTCCCATGCCACTGTATTGTGTTACTGCTACTAATCCTTCAGGTGAATTAGAGTTGAACGTGAACACCAAGAATATCTGTTCTGTCTGCAATTTATCTGAAAGGAGGCTGTGCTTTCTGTATCTATCAAAGTTGGAAAACTAGAGGCTAAAATCCAAAACCAGGATAAAGTGAGAAGAGACCAGGGTAATGGACAAGGGTAGTGGACAAGGACAAGGAGATGTTTGCTGCTGACACTCATATTTGGTGTATCTGGTTAACTTGAATTAGGATAATTTGGACAATTTAGAAGCACTGGTTTATAGCGTTGATGCACAGGGATCAATTTTTTTTTGTTCTTTTTTATTTTGGGGGTGCACAATCTGTTTCTTGGTATGGTTTCAACATCAACTCCCTGCCAACCTGTGAAGATTACGTCTGTGAGAGATGTCCTTGGAAAAGGAGACGTCAATCATAGACTGTGCCACTTTACTGTCTTGTTATTTTAACTAGTCTGGGTAATATACTGTTTACTTTCCTTAATTTCAGACTTTTGACTGTTGGAGGTGATTTATCTCTTCATTGTAGGTTGAAGAGGAGATTCTGAAACCTATGGAAAACAGATTGGGTGGGCATAAATTTAAAAAATTACATGGAAATACTTTCCCACAGGATTGCCAAACTTCTCAATTCTCTAAAACATGCTGATAGTTTCTTGTTTTCCTTTATCCAGATACTCACACAGGAGTGAGAACTTAATAATTTTAGAAGGCCTTCATCTTTAACTCCCTTGGCTTCTCTATAACAAAAACAATATCAAACGTCCTATGGCCTATAATATTTCTAGGACTAACTAAATCCTGGAAATACAGAAAAGAAATATACTGTAACCCCTAGCAGAGGATTACAGGCTATATTTAAGAGGTTGAAGGGCAGTGAGTTTTTACAAATGTTTCCAATTTGCAATGACATTAAATAAAGAAATGAAAATAAATCTTTCATTGTAACATTATTCTCTAAGTTAACAATGGACTAAATATTTATTTAAATAAATAAAGAGAAAATAATTCCTAAGCTCACTGTATTAAGAAAGAACGGGTCCGATTTTACGAATGCTCTCTATACTCCAGGCCTGATGAAGGCGAACACAGACCAGTAAGTAAAGGATGAAGAGAAGTTCCTCAGGTAAACTGGAGTAGGGGAGGCCTTTTAGCACAGAGCTGGAGCTGAGGCTGGCTCTCCTTGGTTTAAGTTACTGTTTGATTTAAACAAAGGCATAAAATAACTGTCAGACAGATAAAATATCCTCAAGAAGTAATTTGGAAAAATAAACACACCAAAAAAGTCAGGGAACAAAGCTTGTACAGTGCTCAGGCTATGGTGTACATAAGTGGCTCTCAAACTGCAGCATGATTAAGAATCACCAGCATTGTGTGTGAAAATTCAGAACTCCAGGCCAAACTGAAGATACCAGATTGAGAAGACTAGGGTAGCATTTTGGCATCTGTATTTTTAACGAGCAACTCCAGGTAATTTTTATAGAAGTGAAAGTCTAGACACAACAAACTGAAAAACACTGATCTATAATATCACAAAGAAATAAGAGTATTTGGCAGTTCCCCAGTTTATTTTTGTTAATAAAAGCCAATCAAAACCCGTAACAAAGATTTGAAATTTGGATTCATGCTATGTCGCTGTTTACATTGTTTATTATAGAAAACTATAGCAATAATGAAATGTGATAATCATGTCTTCCAAAACCCATAGTCTAATATGAACTTTGTCTACATTATTAGAAAAACAGATGTTTGTAATAAATAGTATCACTGTTATATGCAGGAAAAGAACCCAATGAACTAATTTCTACTTTGTGAGAAAAAAGAAAAACAAAAATGTACATAATGTGCTATACTAGGCTTGGAGGCAAGCTACAACAAAAAATTATGAAGTTTTCCAATAATGCAATACAAGAAGAAAGAACAGGAAAAAATAGTGAACACATATAAGGGTCAAGGGAAATATCCCTTTGTAGAAATACATGTTGTATATCTTTATTCCTTGATGAACAGATGCAAAACCTAAGACAATATTAACTTACCTGTTTTCAGAATGATGATTTGTAAATATTTGCTTTTATCTGATAACTTCATCAGTATATCTATTAGCTTTCTGTATCTTTGATGAGATACAGAATAATTGAAAAAATGTGCCTATTGTAAAAACATCTGGAAGCTTCCATTAATTTTTATTTATATACCTTCTAAACTCAGGAAGATGAACATATTAGACAGGAATGTTGTCTGCTGATAAGAAATCCATTCCTTGTTTTAGGTGACCCCAAAGTATATTGCTTGTGAAATATACAATGTCAAAAGAAAAACATTATAAAGTCAAACATTACATTCAGGCAGGAAAAAGATTTAAATAATATAAATTACATCAAATCATCCTGGTATTTGCTAAAATCCCTAGTATGCAGTGCAGAGAAATAGTAAGTCATTGAGTCATTTAGTCTGAGTGAAGCAATAAAATGTCAAAAATATAGCTGCAAATTAAACCTGTAAATTTTTCTGTTCGTGCTAAAATATATACGAATATGATAAAATTATTTTTAGCTATGGATTTTCCCTAGTAAATACTGTTCTTTAACTCTGTATTCTAAAACATCTAAAAACAATCAGCATTTTTGTAAGCCCTTAACGGAGGAAACAAATAACCCTGAAACATGACTTGATTAAATAAAATATTCAGAAACCTCAGGACATTTTCTTCTCTTGTCTCATCGATTACTAGGTTTATTAAAGAGTCTTGGGAGTTTGAATTTATTGGCTTGAAATGTAGACTTTGAACTTTGCAGAGTGATTTGTGAATGTGCCTGTTAAAGGCTGTAATCATTCCTATCCTATGTAGACCTTTGAAATTGAATTCCTTAGAGAAATAGGAAAAGAAATTCCAAAAGGGATTAATATTATTAAGAACTTCTCAACACCAAAAATGATGTGCATAGGATGTATATTTTATTTAAAAAATTTAATTAACAATTATTACTATAGGCCAGGCACAGTGGCTTGCGCCTGATTTCCCAGCACTTTGGGAGGCCGAGGTGGGAGGTTCACTTGAGCCCAGGAGTTCGAGACCAGGGCAACATGGTGAAACCCCGTCTCTACAAAAAATACCAAAAATTAGCTGAGTGTGGTGCATGCCTGTAATCCCAGCTATTTGGGAGGATGAGGTGGGAGGATTACCTGAGCCCAGAAGGTCGAGGTTACAGTGAGCTGAGATCATGCCATTGTACTCCAGCCTGGGTGACAGAGTGAGACTCCATCTCAAAAAGTATATATACACATATATAATTATTATTATAGACTGAAAATTCAAATGTTGATGCTCTAACCCCTAAAGTGACTGCATATAGAAATATGGCCTTTAAGGAGGTAATTAAGATTAAATAAGTCATAATGTAATAATCAAAACAGCATGCTACTGGTACAAAAATAGACACACAGATCAATGGAACAGAACAGAGAAACCAAGAGTAAAGCTACACACCTACAACCAACTGATATTAGACAAAGACAACAAAAACATGCAACAGGTAAAGGACTCCCTATTCAATAAATGGTGCTGAGAAAACTGGCTAGCCATATGCTGAAGACTGAAACTGGACTCCTACCTCTCACTATATTAAAAAATTAACTCAAGATGTATTAAAGACTTAAATGTAAGACCTGAAACTAGAAATTCTAGAAGAAAACCTAGGAAAAACCTTTTCTGGACACTGGCTTAGACAAAGAATTTTTAACTAAGACCAAAGGCAAATGCAACAAAACCAAAAACAGACAAATAAGACTTAAAGAGCTCTGCATAGTAAAAGAAAAAATCAACAAAGACACAACCTACAGAATGGGAGAAAATATTTGCAAACTATGCATCCCACAGAGGTCTAATATCCAGAATCTATAAGGAAATTCACAAATCAACAAGAAAAAGGTGAATAACTTCATTAAAAAGTGGCCCAAAGAAATGAACAGACACTTCTCAAAAGAAGACATACAAATGGCCAACAAACATGTGAAAAAATACTCAATATCACTAATCATCAGGGAGATACAAATCAAAACCACAATTAGATCCCATCTCACACCAGTCAGAATGGCTATTATTAAAAAGTCAACAAATAACAGACGTTGGTGAGGATGTGGAGGAAAGGGAATGCTTATATACTGTTAGTGGGAATGCAAATTAGTTCAATCCCTATAGAAAATGATGTGGAGATTTCTCAAAGAACTAAAAATAGAACTACCATTCTATCCAGCAATCTCACTACTGGGTGTATATCCAAAGGAAAATAAATCATTTCCTCAAAAAACACCTGCACTCTTATGTTCATTGCAATACTATTCACAATAGCAAAAATCATGGAATCAAGCTAAGTGTCCATCAATGGTGGGTTGGGTTGGAGATATACATATATACATATATGTATATATATATATTTTCCTATTTATATCACATTACACACCCCCCCCATGGAATACTATGGAGCCATAAAAAGAATGAAATTATGTCCCTGCAGCAACATGGATGGAGCAGGAGGCCATTATCCTACGTGAAATAAATCAGAAACAGATAATTCAATATTGCATGTTCACACTTAAAAGTGGGAGCTAAACAATGGGACATAAAGATGGAAATAATAGACATTAGGGACTCCAAAAGAGGGGTAAGGAGTGGGAGGTAAGGGTTGAAAAACTACCTATTGGGTACTGTGTTCACTATTTGGGTAATGGATTCACTAGAAGGCCAAACCCCAGCATTACATAATATACTCATTGAACAAACCTGTGCATGTATCCCCTGAAATTATAATAATTTTGAAAGATGAGATCATAATGGCATGGTTCCAATCCAGTAGGATTGGTGTCCTTATAAAAAAGGGAAGCGACAACACAGATGCGCATGCACAGAGAAAAGGTCATGTGAGAAGACAGCAAGAAGGCAGCTGTCTGCAAGCCAAGGAGAGAGGCCTCAGTAGAAACTAAACCTGCCAGCACCTTGATCCTGGACTTCCAACCTCCAGATCTGTGAGAATATAAAATATTTGTTGTTTAAGCAACCCAGTCTGTGGTATTTTCTTAGGCAGCCCTAGAAAATGAATATAATTATATGATGTATAAAATATATATACACATATATGGGAGCTATGAAGCATAATAACACATGCTTACAAATCCACACTAACTCTAATCTCAAACTCCCTGCCCCAGAAGTAATTATTATCCTAATTATTTTTCCAGGAAAACATTGAATTATCTTAAATAAAATGGTTCAAAAGTAACATTTTTAATAGTTTATATCCACAATGATTTCATATATAAGTCACTGAAGCCTTCTCTAAATTATCTGTATGTAGGAATCAACAATTCTCCCTTAACTCATTTACAAAATCCAACTTTGAACATATTTTTCAATTGCATTCTTCTAAATTTTATATTCATCATTCCTTTGCTGTGGAAAAAAACTTTTACCACATATTTAGGTAGTGCAAAACAATACATTTTGTTCCTTTGGTCAAGCTGTCTTCTTCTCCACCAATAACACACTTTCTTAAATCCTACAGCTTTACAACAAATCTCATTTTCTGACAGAGCAATTCCATCCTATTTTCCTCATCTCTTGTCTATTCCATGCTCTTTGCTTTTTCATATGAAGTTTAGATTCCTCGAAAACCCTGTTAGGATTTTTCACTGGAATCAAATTAATTTATGAATCAATTTGGAGAGAACTGACATCTTGATTATATTGGATCTAATATATTAGTATAAGCTCCATTTAGATGTTTAATGTTGCTCAATAAAGTTTATGGTTTTTCCATAGAGATCACACACATTTTTGTTATTTTCATTTCTGTGTACTTTATATCTTTGTTACTATAGTAAATATTATCTTTTCTAACTTTTTTGTATTAGAAATGCAACTTATTTTTGTAAACTGATTTTACAGTCAAATAAATGGCAGCTAAATTCTCCTACTATTTTTAATAATTTTCCTATTTCTAATTATTTATTAAATCTAATAATTTAATTTTCATTTGTCATGTCCTTCAGACAAATGAAGGCAGTTTTATTTCTTTCTTTTTAATGCTTATACTTTGTATTTACTTTCTGTTCTTGCTGTGAGAACTCTGACCTCCACTAAAATGTTCAATCGTATTGCTCTGATTTTAAAGTAAATGCTTCTAGTACTTCATTGGGAAGAAAGATACTTGCTGTATGTTCTTCACAGACAATCTTCATTATGTTAAGGACTTCCTTTCTATTTTGCAAAGAGGTTTTTTTCTTTCATTCTTCCCATGAATGAGTCAGTTGAATTAAAAATATCTATTGAGATGATCATGTTTTTTTTCTCTATTAATCTGTTAATACGTTAAATAATTTTCCTCTCCAATGTCAAACCATACTTGTATTCTTTGGATGCCTTCCTTGGTCATGATGTATTTTCTTTTTTATATATACATTATTATATTCAGTTGGCTAATGTTTTGTTTAGGATTTTGTATTAAAGTTCATGAGTGAGAATGCCTTGTGCTTTTACTTTCTCTTGCTGTCTTTGGCTGGTTTGGCTATTAAGGGTTTGATATAGATGTATGTTGCTGAGTTTAGAGATAGTCCATCTTTTTCTATTCTCTGGAGGAATGTGTAAGTTTGAAATGACCTTCATTTGAAAGGCCAGGGGTCAGTTATAGCCATGTAGGCCTAGAGCTTTTTATTTTTTTAATGAGAAGTTTTTAATTAAATGTTTGATTCTTTAATATTTACAGGACCATTTTAGCTTTCAATATTTTCTTGAGTCACTTCTGGTAAGGTATAATTCTTAGGAGTGGGTACAGTTCATCTTAGATTTCACAGTTTATTGGCATATAAAAACATATACCATATGTTTATTGGCATAAAATATCTTATCTTTTAAATGTCTACTCACAGAGATGTGTGCTTCCCTTTTTTACGCACATCACTTATCTCTGTTTTTTCTTCTTAAATTTTAACTAAATAAACTTCCACAGGTTTGTCAATTTTATGGGTCTCTCAAAATAAGTAATTTCAGGTTTTGTGGATCCCACTGGCTGAATGTATGTTTTCATTTCATTAGTTTCTGTTCTTTATTATCTCATTCTTACCTTTTTTTTTTTAAAGCTGTTGTTCATTTTCTAACTCAATAAATTGAAAACCTAGGTCATTAATTTGTGGCCTCTTTTTTTCTAATGTAAGTGGTTGAGACTGTGTATCTATAAATTTTACATGTTTAGTTTTTGCCCAGTTAAAAGTACTTCTTTGGTTAAACAGTTATTCAAAGATTTAAAACATTTCTAAATGTGTAATAAATTTTAAATTTATCTTTTTGATACGGACTTTTATTTGTCAGAGAATGTGGTCTATGAGACAATTCTTTGAAATTTGCTGAGACTTTGTGGTAAAACTATGGCAGTTTTTGTAAATGATTAATCACTCGAGAAGAATGTATATTCTCTAATTGTTGGGCACACAGTTCAACACAGACAAATGTATATTAAGATTTATTATAATACTGAATTTGCCATTTTCTTCCTTTAATTTAATTGAATTTTATATATTCAGAGGTTATGATATTAAGTGGATAAAGAGGCTTATGAATATATTTTTCTACTGAGTAGTACCTTTCATTATTATGCAGTGACCTTCCTTATCTCTAGTCATATTCGTTGCATTAAAATCGATGCCCAGTTTTGTTTTGGTTGGTGTTTGCCTGGCATAACTTTTTGCTATTGATTCATTTTCAATCTTTTCACATTTTTATGTTGCAGAGTACAATGTTCTTAGACTTGTTTTCAGTATCTTACTTTTTGCTTTCTGTTTGCGCCACTTCTTCTATGCTTAAAATCTCACTTATTGTCTTAAAAATAGACTTACAAAATTTATATTTATTTGTTTGAAACTGTATTTATTTCATTTCCTCCCTCTATTGGATTGCAATCCTTTATGGGATTATAATCTCTTAGTGGGTTACCTTGGACATTTTACTAGGTATACTGATGGTTCCTGCTATACCCCCTCCCCTGGCTTTCATGCTATTTTTGTCTAACATTTTATTTTTGTCCTTTTTATCAATCTCTGAAACTAGATAAGATAATAATACCTATTAGTAGTATTAATAGCAGCAGTAATGGTGTTTTATAAAGATTTTATTAGATTTACTCACATTTGCCAATTTTTTCACTCAATGTTCCTTCTGGCATCTCAGATTCTCCTTTGAAATTATTTTTCCCTTTTTATATATACATTTTATATATACATATATAAATGTATATATAAAATGTATACATTTTATATATACATATATAAATGTATATATAAAAATTCAGTTACTGAATTTTTTCTAACCATTATCTTTCAGAGGTTTCTTTAGTTTATGCCTTTTGATAGTACGCTCTCTGTTTTTGATTATCTTTTTTTCATCTTTGGCTTGAAGGAAAGTTTTGGTAGGCATTCATTCTTAGGTTGACAAGTATTATCTCTCAGCACTTTGAAAATATTATTCCATTGATTTCTAGCTTCTATTATTGCTGTTGAGAAGTCTGTGGTAAATTTCATTGTTTTTTTTCAGGTTATCTGTGTTTTTTCCCCCTTAAGCTGCTTTAGCATCTTTTTTGTATTTGATGACCTGCAGCTTTGCCATATTATCTCAAGGTATGGATTTCTTTTTATTTCTTGTTTGTTATACACTGTTTTCACTATCTGTAGACCCCTGTTCTTTACTGTTTTTGGAAAATCATTAGCCATGAGCTCTTTAAATATTATCTTTCTTTCATTTGCTCTATCTTGTCTTTGTGAGTCTTTTACTAGTCTCAGACTTTCACATTTTAGTCTACAAATCTCTCCCTTTCATATACTTCATGTATTTTTCTTTCTACGCTATGTTCTGTGTCATTTAAAAAAACTCTCTCAATCCACCAATTGTCTCTTCACCTGCATCTAAATATAAAAATAGGAAGATTCAAGCCACAAGACATTTGTTACTTTCCAAACTGGTCAATGGAAAGCAATAACTATACGTTTGTACTTACCTAATCGCATATTTGTAAATATGCATTTTTCTACATATATTATTAAAATATATTGAAGCTATACCAAATTCTAAGTGAATTTTAATTAGAATATGAGTGCTACATAAACACATTAAGACAAAGGTAGCCAAATGAATATTTTTAAAAACTTGATTACAATTAATGATTTAAGACATAAGAAGATAAACATTTTGTATCTTTTTTAATAGTAGAGAAACTGAGTATTTCTCGTGAGAAAAAAGTTCTCTCGAACACAACTGATGAGCTATTTATGATATAGTATAAAACTAAAACTACTCTGACAAAAAACTGATTTATTCTACTTAAAAGTGAGAGGAAAAAATTTAATCATGTCCACATAGTTGCAGAGCTATAACTTATTAGGCAGTAAAAGAAATGCTTAAAGTAAGGAAATGAAATATTACTTTTCAGTTTTGAAAAGGCAGGCTCCTAAACTCTTAAAACAGGTTAGAAATTTTGGAGGTTAATGTGAAAAAGCAGCAATATGACTCAGGCCAACTTTGAAATTTATCGGGAAACCAAATGTCATTAAACTGATTTTTTTTAGTATTTTATCTTTGCTTAGAATAGTTAAGGATTAACACATAAAACCATTTTACTCACAGACAGTATCATTTTTAAGGAGTGAAAATATGTATAAATTAATGAATACTGTAGAATGCATTAAAAGAAAAAGGCAATTCATACAGCTTATCTACAGTTTCCTGCATATACTCTGAATTACAAAAGGAAATACAGGAAAGTTACTGGTTTATAGCCTCAGTCCCAAATCTTAGCTACATAATAGCTAATTTCTATTAAGAGGGAACACTTTTTCATGCAAAATTAATGCAATGAAAAAATGGATACTTTTATTTCATTTGCTCCCATGATAACCTTAAGAAATATATACTCACCCAACTAACCAAATTTCTTAAGTACAAAGTTCAAATTCAAAGTATGAACTAACTATCCTTCTCTTCTTTACCTTTTTGTAGGTTTCTATTGTCAAGGATACCCTAGAAGAAGGAAGGGGATGGAGAATACTTAGACTGTCTGTCCATAAGGGGCAGAGGACAAACAAGAAGTATTGGAGGAAGCAGAGTGAGTTATTGAAGGCCTCCACAGTAGAGACAATTTTCAGCCTCCTCTTTAGATTTATATAATTTCTTATGTTTTGATGAAAATAATTTAGAGGAAGCAGTGAGACAGACATAATCACAACATCAGTGGTCAAACTGTAAGAAATGCAGAGAAAGTGTAATAGTTATACAACGTGTCTATTTGTTTGCTTAGTTGCCCATGAAGCAAAGACATAGCGGTCCCTTACTGGTTCTCAACCAGCAATAATTTACTATCTGTGATGATTAATACTGAGTATCAACTTGATTGGATTGAAGGATGCAAAGTATTCATTCTGGGTGTGTCTATGAGGGTGTTGCCAAAGGAGAGTAACATTTGAGTCAGTGGGCTGGGAAAGGCAGACCCACCCTTAATCTGGGTGGACACCATCTAATCAGCTGTCAGCATGGCCAGGATATAAAGCAGGCAGAAAAATGTGGAAAGGTTAGACTGACTTAGCCTCCCAGCCTACATCCTTTTCCCGTGCTGGATGATTCCTGGCTTTGAATATCCGACTCCAGGTTCTTCAGCTTTGGGACTTGGACTGGCTTCCTTGCTCCTCAGCTTGCAGATGGCCTATTGTGGGACCTTGTGATCATGTGAGTTAATCTACTTAATAAACTCCCCTTTATATATATAGGGATAGAACTAATAGGATATATATATCCTATATATATCCCATATATGTATATATATCTCATATATACATCCTATATATATCCTCTCTCTATATATATATATCCTTTAAATGCTACATTACACTTAGAAAGCATTCAATAAGTACTTGCTAACTATATATATATACTCATATCTATCTATCTATCTATCTATCTATCTATCTATCTATCTATATCCTATTAGTTCTGTCCCTCTATAGAACCCTGACCAATACAGTACCCTAATCTAGTATCTGTCAACGTATGAAGACAATTTTTTTCTTCATAAATACTAAGTACATTTTATTGAAATATAATATGAATATTTTAAAAGTATACAAATCATACCTGTAGAGCTTAACAAATTTTTACAAAGTGAACACACCCATGTAATCAGCATCAGGTCAAATAGGATAGAGAACCAGAACCTTGGAAATTTCCTTTAGGACCCCTCAAGGGAAGACAATCTTGTTGATCATTCTGAGTATGTGTATGTATGCTATAGGAATCTACTAGGCAGAGGTCAGGGATGCTGCTAAACATCCTACAATGCACAAGAAAGCCCCAATAACAAAGACTTATTCATTTACAAATGTCAATAGTGCTAAGGATAAAAAATTCTGTACTACAACCCCAGATGTGCTTCTCTCTTTCACTCAAGCACGGATGATGATAGTTAGAGCAGCTAACATTTGGTGGGAGTGATTTACTGAGAAAATAATTTGAATGATTACTGAAGGCAAAAATAGGGGTAAATTTCCCAAAGAAATATCTGACCCCTAAAAATTTCAAATAATGCAATGAAGATTTAAGATGAAAATTAATCTAGTTCATTGGTATTGGTGGACATTTATCACCTGTGACAGCCCTCAAATTTTGAACGCTTTCCTTATATTTTGGTAATTTTCTATGAAATGGCTCCAATCTTAAGGCAGAAATCAGAAAACTAGCATTTCCAGACTTCTAACAGCAAGGCAAGGATCCCATATCCCAGCAATGAAATCCACAGAATATGATTTGAAATTGGAAGCAAAGGAACTGGGGATGCAAATCTTCCTGAGGGAATTGATTTGTTGGAAGAGTCATCAGGTTCCTTGGGGATGACAGTGGTGTTCAGATTTGTGCATTGTAAGTGCTGCGTGCAGTGGATCAAGCTCCTGGAATGTGCTTGCACAACATTACTGATTAGACAACTCCAAAGCCAGCTCTCTTGTCTTGCTGATATCTGTTAGCAACATTGTCAATACCTTTAACACGTTCCTTTTGCTGTTATACTGGTCAGTGAGGATTATGTGGTTTGCAATAAAGAATACTGACTGGTAAAAAAGTGTAAAATGTAAAAAATATTTCTTTCCTAAATTCTTTTGTAAAAAGTTACTGAAGAGTCAGCAGTTAGGAGGCCTATGATATGCTATCAAACCATAGTGTTTTGAATCTGGTGCTTACTGTATTTTCATTGATGACTTGTATTATACTTTGGAGAAGATGCTAAAATATGAGAAGTCTGAGACTGTAGCATTCAGGATAGATATTTAACATAATGTTATACATACCAGGTATTAAACAATGTTAGCTAAGAACTTAAATGAATTTGAAATAATATCACTAAGTTAGATAAGCGATCAAGTATTTTAAAAGTATTGTTTTCTAATATTAAGAAAAAAGCACACATAGGAGTAAAAATAATTTAAAATATAAGTATAGTCATATGCATGTGTGGCAGAAAGGAAGCTAGACATGACAATTCAAGAGGATAGTATAATCTGTACTATGATTATTTTGTATGTATTGTACCAATTTGCACATCTGCCTGAGAGACCATCTTCTGCATCCCAGAGTCCTGAGACGAGGTATTTTGTCTTTTGCACCTTAACCTCAGGGTGAGGGAGCACATGGGTCACCTTCAGGCCCACCTACTGTGGAGAAAAACTTAAAACAGACGGTGAACAGGCGCTAGGCCTTAATTTTCTTTAATATCACTTTAAATTCTACATTACACTTAGAAAGCATTCAATAAGTACTTGCTAACTAACTATAATTTATGGAAGTTATAAAAAACAACAACTGGACATCTTAGTAAGACTTGTAACAAGAAAAATAGAAGCAGGTTGCATATTGTTTAATCTTGCTCAAGGGTCTTTTGCATTGTAAGAGACAATATGGTAATTGAGGACTGTTAAATATCTACATATACGTTCAGAATTGTTAGACCCTCTGACTTTGTAGTAAGAAAATACATGGGCATATGCATGTTCCTGTGTGTGTGTGTGTCTGTGTGTGTGTGTATGTATAAACATATTTAGTTTGGAATAAGTAAATGGGCCTTGTGTGCAACGTACAAAGCTAAGCAACGTTCTGGGTTTGGCAAATCGGCATCTAGTAAGTCACTACAACCCAATCAAACATTTTGGTATATAGGCTGAGTACCCCTTATCCAAAATGCTTGGGACCAGAAGAATTTTGGAATATTTGCATTATACTTATCAGTTCAGCATCCCTAATCTGAAAATCTGAAATCCAAAATGCTCCAATGAGCATTTCCTTTGAGCCTTATGTTGGTGCTAAGTCTCTGATTTTGGGGCATTTTAGATTTTTGGGTTACGGATGCCCAGCCTATATTATGTTACTGCTGATATCAGGTAAGCCTGGATTCATCACTAAAAGAAACACACTAAATAAGGACAGAGGACAGAGGAAAGCCACAAAGTAAATTAAAGTATTATGAATAATTCTAACCAACAAACATTTTTAAAAGTATTGTAGTCACCTGATCACTGAGAGTAGCTTATTCTGTTTGTGTTTTCATTAACCATCTTCTAATAAATGTTACTCATCTCAAGAGTCTCTAAAAAAGGTAATTTGCATATAGAGAGGTGGTTTTTTAAATTTAGATTAAATTCATCAATATTTATGCCACATATGTACTATTAATTTGAAATTTTGAAAATCTTAAAGGCTCTAAAATAGCATGCTCTAGAAAGCCTTATGGTTTATCTATCATTGGATAGATAATGCATATGATATATGATAAGTGAAAGCTAAAATGGTATTTGTAAAACTTGTCCTTCCAATAACAAATATAGAAGAACATATTTGTATTTTTCCCTATAATTAATCCAAATCAGCAAGGTTCATTACTGTGTTAGGTCATTATCTGGTTATTCAATATGCACTTCTCACTGTAATGCAATGCTACCAATGAACAAGAGTATTATATCCAGAATTGATGGAAATCTACCAAAATCATGAGTGGAAATAAAATTTAAATAAATAAAATCTTATCAAAGATACCCTTTCCCTCTGTTCTCTGAAAGCTTTGAGTATTGAAACCTATTCAAAAACAGGCCTTCTTGCTTTCCTGTGGTAAAATAGAACTGACTTTCCATTTTTCATTAAAATCTATTTATTCACCAAAGTTAAAATTCAATTTTGTAGCCATATCAAAACATAATTCTTTAAAAAAAGGTAAAGACTATCTACAGGTAAACTATGTGTTTATTATAGCATGTAACCAAAAGATGTAGGTCTTTAATATACTACAGAGAGCTAATTAGAATAATTGCTCAAAGGCTAAATTACTATTCCTCAGTTGCCTTGCTAGCAGAGTTGGTGGAAAATCAGAGGAAAAATTATAGAGAATAACAATGACTGCCCAACATTCCAGGTTCAAGTAGAAGTTACTTTCCACTAAGTCTTTTTTTTTCATGATACTTAGCTATCAAACACTTCGAGTTTCTTGAGCCCACTATACTCTCTTCCATTTACTTCACTTACACTCACATTCCCTTTGCTAACCTTTCTCAAGCTCTTGCCTTTCATCTTAATTCTATATTCACACTTTTTCTTACATTTGGCAATCTCCCTCTTTGTCCAAGGCCATTTCTCCAAATTCACCACTACTGTCTTTCTCAAACAACATATCATAATGCTTTTCCCACCGGTGAGGGCTCATGGTGTAATCATGAGTTACTGTCCTTTACATAAGGATGAACCTCATGATCTAACAATCATTAGTAGGCCATGAATTTGACTTGTGTTTCTAGTGGTAAAGCATGGATTTTCATTAATAAACCCATATTCTTTTCCCTGTGTTGCTCTGAAAAGGTGCCTCTGAAAGGGTATGACAAGATTGTGTGGCTTGAATTGCTGTATACCAATTAACGATAAAGAGCCCAACAATCAGAATAAATAAGACAAATATTTTCTTAGGAAAAAATCTTCATTATTATTATTTTAGATCTCTAATGTAGATGATAAGATTGTTTTTGTTGTTAACGCTTAGCATATCCTAGACATTCAATGTATTGGTAATGTTATTAAGACTGCTATTTATCTTTAAATAATGTGATTTGGATCCAAAATTCATTTATAGTTTTCTATTCGTAACTTTGCTAATTAAAATCACTGACATTCATAACTACCCCATATGGGTTAGCAGCTCTTACTACATACCTCCGTACAGTGTTTTACTTACTTTTATATCTATTATATTACCTTATCATGGTCCAGTTTGCTTGTTTTAAACAAGTTGAGAATGGGGACTGTATCTTCTAAGTCTACAGCTTTAGCTCAACCACAGTACTTGGTACATATGTATATGATATAAGCTAAATGAATATAAGCCAAAGCAGGTTTTTCAATAGTGTATTCAATTACCAATATCAAGGGTGAATTTAATATGCTGATGTTTTTATAGGAAGGTCACCATATGTATAAGAGAATCACAACACTGATGGAGGAAAAAAGTCATTTTTAAATTCCTGATGGAGTTATTATTTTGAACTCCTACAAGTTACGAATTCAGAACCAAAAATGGCTCCCACATTAAGTATAAGAAGATGATGAAACCCGCCTGATGTAATAAACAGGCCTTGACTTGAAATTCTGTGTCCTTCTTTTCCACCCTAAGTTATTAATTTCTTACTAAAAGATCACACAGTTTAGGGATGCTTTAGCAAAATCTGGAAAATCTTGGAAGTTCTGAAATTAACGTAGTATTTATAGCCTAGTTTCCTAGAGTGTTCTTTTTCTCCATCTGTTGGTTGTTGATACAGTGTAACTTTATATTCAGATTACAGAAACACAGCAAGAAAGAGTTTTTCTTTTTTTAATATGTTACAATAAGAATTCTGGCTTCATATCCCGGTGTGAGACAGTTATTCTCTTGCTAAAAAACAACTAATTGAGAGGAAAAAAAAGTAGGTCAACATTGATGCGGAATTCTTTCTGTTGTAAATAAGAGCTCCAAGATTTAATTCTATAAAATCATTTACATGATGACACATGACCATTTTCTCATAGAAATTATATGGTCATTAAAAGGGCAAGAGTATTAACATGTTTTATGCAGTACATCTTAAATGTAGACTTTACAATTCTTGATGGAATTTAAAAAAAACTAAGGAACAGCAGAAAATAAAAATAATTTGTTAAAATGCTTATACATATATCTATCCTTACAAAGCTACTAAATTTTCCATGAGAAGACAATCCTTTCTCTCTTAATGCTTATAATGTTGAGAATAATAATATTTCTTCTTTTTTTTTTTTTTTTTTGAGAGGGAGTCTGGCTCTGTCGCCCAGGCTGGAGTGCAGTGGCCGGATCTCAGCTCACTGCAAGCTCCGCCTCCCGGGTTTATGCCATTCTCCTGCCTCAGCCTCCCGAGTAGCTGGGACTACAGGCGCCCACCACCTCGCCCGCCTAGTTTTTTTTGTATTTTTTTTTAGTAGAGATGGGGTTTCACCGTGTTAGCCAGGATGGTCTTGATTTCCTGACCTCGTGATCCGCCCGTCTCGGCCTCCCAAAGTGCTGGGATTCAGGCTTGAGCCACCGCGCCCGGCCAATAATATTTCTTCTTAAACAGAAACACCAAAGTCTCAGGATACAAAATTAATGTGCAAAAATCACAAGCATTCTTATACACCAGTAACAGACAAACAGAGAGCCAAATCAGGAATGAACTTCCATTCACAATTGCTTCAAAGAGAATCAAATACCTAGGAATCCAACTTACAAGGGATGTAAAGGACCTCTTCAAGGAGAACTACAAACCACTGCTCAGTGAAATCAAAGAGGACACAAACAAATGGAAGAACACACCATGCTCATGGATAGGAAGAATCAATATCGTGAAAATGGCCATACTGCCCAAGGTAATTTATACATTCAATGCCATCCCCATCAAGCTACCAATGAGTTTCTTCACAGAATTGGAAAAAACTGCTTTAAAGTTCATATGGAACCAAAAAAGAGCCCACATCTCCAAGACAATCCTAAGTCAAAAGAACAAAGCTGGAGGCATCACGCTACCTGACTTCAAACTATACTACAAGGCTACAGTAACCAAAACAGCATGGTACTGGTACCAAAACAGAGATATAGACCAATGGAACAGAACAGAGTCCTCAGAAATAATACCACACATCTACAGCCATCTGATCTTTGACAAACCTGAGAGAAACAAGAAATGGGGAAAGGATTCCCTATTTAATAAATGGTGCTGGGAAAATTGGCTAGCCATAAGTAGAAAGCTGAAACTGGATCCTTTCCTTACTCCTTATACGAAAATTAATTCAAGATGGATTAGAGACTTAAATGTTAGACCTAATACCATAAAAATCCTAGAGGAAAACCTAGGTAGTACCATTCAGGACATAGGCATGGGCAAAGACTTCATGTCTAAAACATCAAAAGCAACGGCAGCAAAAGCCAAAATTGACAAATGGGATCTCATTAAATTAAAGAGCTTCTGCACAGCAAAAGAAACTACCATCAGAGTGAACAGGCAACCTACAGAATGGGAGAAAATTTTTGCAATCTACTCATCTGACAAAGGGCTAATATCCAGAACCTACAAAGAACTCAAACAAATTGACAAGAAAAAAACAAACAACCCCATCAAAAAGTGGGCAAAGGATATGAACAGACATTTCTCAAAAGAAGACATTCATACAGCCAACAGACACATGAAAAAATGCTCATCATCACTGGCCATCAGAGAAATGCAAATCAAAACCACAATGAGATACCATCTCACACCAGTTAGAATGGCGATCATTAAAAAGTCAGGAAACAACAGGTGCTGGAGAGGATGTGGAGAAATAGGAACACTTTTACACTGTTGGTGGGATTGTAAACTAGTTCAACCATTATGGAAAACAGTATGGCGATTTCTCAAGGATCTAGAACTAGGTGTACCATATGACCCAGCCATCCCATTACTGGGTATATACCCAAAGGATTATAAATTATGCTGCTATAAAGACACATGCACACGTATGTTTATTGCAGCACTATTCACAATAGCAAAGACTTGGAATCAACCCAAAGGTCCATCAGTGACAGATTGGATTAAGAAAATGTGGCACATATACACCATGGAATACTATGCAGCCATCAAAAAGGATGAGTTTGCGTCCTTTGTAGGGACATGGATGCAGCTGGAAACCATCATTCTTAGCAAACTATCGCAAGAACAGAAAACCAAACACCGCATGTTCTCACTCCTAGGTGGGAACTGAACAATGAGATCACTTGGACTCAGGAAGGGGAACATCACACACAGGGGCCTATCATGGGGAGGGGGGAGTGGGGAGGGATTGCATTGGGAGTTATACCTGATGTAAATGATGAGTTGATGGGTGCAGCACACGAACATGGCACAAGTATACATATGTAACAAACCTGCACGTTATGCACATGTACCCTACAACTTAAAGTATAATAATAATAAATAAATAAATAAATACAAAAATAAAAAAATAAAAAAAATAAAAAAAAAACAGAAACACCAAAACAATATTAAAATCCTGCTTCAAATATACTCATATATTTGCAAATACTTGGTTCCTAGTTATCCCTCATCTATGTTCTTGCTTTGGTTTGGACTCTTAGATTAAAAAAATTAAAGCAGGTAATATCTGAATCTGTAACAGTCTTTTTCTCCTAATTTCCTATTACATGGTAAATATCTTTAAAAAAATTAGGCTGTCAGCCGGGATGGTGACTCATGCCTGTATGGTGACTCATGACTGTAATCCCAGTAATCTGGGAGGCCAAGGCAGGCGGATCTCTTGGGCTGAGGAGTTCGAGACCAGCCTGGGCAACACAGTGAAACCCTGTCTCTACCAAAAATACATACACTTAGCCAAATGTAGTGGTGCACATCCATGGTCCCAGCTACTTGGGAGGCTGAGGCAGGAGGATCACTTGAACCCAGTGGGCAGAGGTTGCAGTGAGCCGAGATCGCACCACTGCACTCCAGCCTGAGTGAGACTCCATCTCAAAATAAGTAAGTAAGTAAATAAATAAATAGGATATGGTGCAATTTAGTTGTCTACATTTTACTCTGAATTTACTAACTCTCATTGTCAAAAAACCACCAAACACTAATATTTAACTTCTGAATAGAAAGGTATAATACTACATTTCTGGGAATACAGACCAGATAGCTCATTAGGACAATGAAGGCAGAATTTACATTAAAGTAAGAAAATATATTGTAAATGTATCGTGCCAGGTTTTTAAAAACTACGGTGCATGCAAAATATTTAAAATTGAGGATATTTTGATAATTGTCCCATTTTAAAAATATAAACGTATTATGGTAATTTATGATACAAAGCAAATATCAACAACTAGGCAATTTCTTGTACAAAGTCTTTTTTAACAACACATGTTTCTCAATTTAATATGTAATCTATCACGTTTATAAAGTGATGACAATGCTTTAGTAGAAAATACAGAGGAGGCCGGGCGCGGTGGCTCAAGCCTGTAATCCCAGCACTTTGGGAGGCTGAGACGGGCGGATCACGAGGTCAGGAGATCGAGACCATCCTGGCTAACCCGGTGAAACCCCGTCTCTACTAGAAGATTCAAAAAACTAGCCGGGCGAGGTGGCGGGCGCCTGTAGTCCCCGCTACTCGGGAGGCTGAGGCAGGAGAATGGTGTAAACCTGGGAGGCGGAGCTTGCAGTGAGCTGAGATCCGGCCACTGCACTCCAGCCTGGGCAGTGAGCGAGACTTCGTCTCAAAAAAAAAAAAAAAAAGAAAAGAAAAAAAAAAAAGAAAATACGGAGGAAGAAAAATGTTCCTGGATGAAGCTTTTGTTACACTTCAATTAGCCAGGTAAAGTGGGGAATAAAGAATGAGTAAATGTATGGTAGGTGGGGTGGGGATTGGAAGAGACTGGATGTAGCAGTTTTATGTGTTTTGAAATAGCTATTTATTATACATCCCCTAAGTGCATTCACTTAAAATATTAATATCCTGAATTCAAATGGTACATTTAACATAAAGAATTTAACATGGCTCACAAATATAACATAAACTATCTTTTCTAGAGGGAGGCAGATTAGTCACTGTAATTTTGCTTCATAATTTTATTGATTTGAACACAGGAGTATCCCAAAAGCTATTGAAATAAAACCAATCACAACAAAAAGAAAAAGTATTACAACAAAAAAAGAAAGTATTACAACTTTTTATTTCAGTATATATTCAAACACATAGAAAAGCTGCAAGAATAGGCTGAGGGACTCTTGTAACTCTTTATCCAGATTCCTCAACGATTTACATTTTTCTCTATTTAATTTGTCATCTTAGTATCTATCTGCTTAATTTGTACTTCTGGAATCTTTGAGAGTAAACTGGAGCAATGTTCCAATTTACCTCTAAATAATTCGTTTCCTTAGAACATGGATATTCTCTTGCATAATTACAATGATCAAATTAAAAAATGTAATGTATCTAATCTACATACCCTATTCAATTTTTATAATTGTCCCAATAATGCCCTTTGTGGGATTTTATAGATTTAAAAAAACACCCTAGGCCAAGAACCAATCAATTATCACATGACATTTAGTTGCTAAGTGTTTTCAGTTTCCTGCCTTTTTTTTTTTTTAAGTTTTTTTAAAAAATGGAACCACTACTTAGTCTTTCTTTTTCATGACTCTGGCACTTTTGAAGAATGTAGGCCAGTCATTTTGTTAAAAAGTTTTACTGCATGTTGCATTTGTCTGATGTTTCCTCATAATTCAATTCAGGTCATGCATTTTAGTGGGAATGTTACAGAGGTGATGCTGTGTCCTTCTCCATGCATCATATCAGGAGACCCATGAAATGAAAGTTTATTACAATACTGGTGGCGGTAACTATGATCACCTCGTTAATGTGATATCTGTTGGTTTCTCCACTGCCAAATTAGTAGGTTTCCTTTATAATTAAATTTTGAATATTTTGAAACTAATATAAAATTTTACTCGCTAATTTTAGCATCTAATAGAAGGGATAATAGTGTTAGAAAATGATTTTATAACTCTATTATCCCTTCTATTAGTTGGCATTCTGATGTAAGAAAGAATTTTCTGTTCTCCTTCATTTATGTATTCATTTATATTGGTCTGGATTGATAAGATTCTCATTTTATACAGTGTGTTATAAATCATTATTATCATTGTTTATTTTAATGCTCAAATTGCCCCACATTTGGCTGCTGGGACTACATTAACACAAGACTGCCTTAGTACTGCTTCAGTTGGAGTCCCTTTACCAAGAATTAGTAAGAGCAGAATGTAACTATTGTGAAACACATTTTGATGCTCTTTTAAAATATTTTTTGTTTTTATTTATTAAAAAATTTTTTTTAATACTTTAAGTTCTGGGATACATGTGCAGAATGTGCAGGTTTGTTACATAGGTATACACATGCCATGGTGGTTTGCTGCACCCATCAACCCATCATCTACATTAGGTATTTCTCCTAATGCTATCCCTCCCCTAGCCCCCCAACCCCTGACAGGCCCCAGTGTGTGATGTTCCCCTCTCTGTGTCCATGTGTTCTCATTGATCAACTCCCACTTATGAGTGAGAACGTGCAGTGTTTGGTTTTCTGTTTCTGTGTTAGTTTACTGAGAATGATGGCTTCCAGCTTCATCCATGACCCTGCAGAGGACATGAACTCATCCTTTTTTATGGCTGCATAGTATTCCATGGTGTCAGATTTTCTTAATCCAGTCTATCACTGATGAGCATTTGGGTTGGTTCCAAGTCTTTGCTATTGTGAATAGTGCTGCAATAAACATACGTGAGCATGTGTCTTTATAATAGAATGATTTATAATCCTTTGGGTATATACCCAGTAATGGGATAGCTGGGTCAAATGGTATTTCTGGTTGTAGATCCTCGAGGAATCGCCACACTGTCTTCCAAAATGGTTGAAGTAATTTACACTCCCACCAATAGCGTAAAAGTGTTCCTATTTCTCCCCATCCTCTCCAGAATCTGTCATTTCCTGACTTTTTAATGATCGCCATTCTAACTGGTGTGAGATGGTATCTCATTGTGGTTTTAATTTGCATTTCTCTAATGACCAGTGATAAAGAGCTTTTGTTCATATGTTTATTGGCCGCATAAATGTCTTCTTTTGAGTAGTATCTGTTCATATCCTTTGCCCATTTTGTAATGGTTATTTTTTTTTTTTGTAAATTTGCTTAAGTTCCTTGTACATTCTGGATATTAGCCCTTTGTTAGATACGTAGATTGCAAAAATTTTCTCCCATTCTGTAGGTTGTCTGCTCACTCTGATGATAGTTTCTTTTGCTGTGCAGAAGCTCTTTAGTTTAATTAGACCCCATTTGTCAATTTTGGCTTTTGGTGCTGTTGTTTTTGGTGTTTTGATCATGAAGTCTTTGCCCATGTGTATGTCCTGAATGGTATTGCCTAGGTTTTCTCCTAGGGTTTTTATGGTTTTAGTCTTATGTTTAAGTCTTTAATCCATCTTGAGTTCATTTTTGTATAAGGTGTAAGGAAGGGGTCCAGTTTCTGTTTTCTGCATATGGCTAGCCAGTATTCCCAATGCCATTTATTAAACAGGGAATCTTTCCCTATTGCTTGTTTTTGTCAGGTTTGTCAAAGATTAGATGGTTGTCGATGTGTGGTGTTATTTCTGAGGCCTCTATTCTGTTCCATTGGTCTATAAATCTGTTTTGGTACCAGTACCATGCTGTTTTTGTTATTATAGCCTTGTAGTATAAGTTGAAGTCAGGTGGTGTGATGCCTCCAGCTTTGTTCTTTTTGCTTAGAATTGTCTTGGCTATATGGGCTCTTCTTTAGTTCCATATGAAATTTAAAGTAGGATTTTCTAATTCTGTGAGGAAAGTCAATGGTAGCTTGATGGGGATAACAGTAAATCTATAAATTACTTTGTGCACTATGGCCATTTTCACGATATTGATTCTTCCTATGCATAAGCATGGAATGTTTTTCCATTTGTTTGTGTTCTCTGTTATTTCCTTCAGCAGTGGTCTGTAGTTCTCCTTGAAAAGGCCCTTCACATCCCTTGTAAGTTGTATTCCTAGGTATTTTATTCTCTTTGTAGCAATTGTAAATGGAGTTCACTCATGATTTGGCTCTCTGTTTATCATTGGTGTATAGGAATGCTTGTGATTTCTGCACATTGATTTTGTATCCTGAGACTCTGCTGAAGTTGCTTATCAGCTTAAGGAGATTCTGGGCTGAGACAATGGGGTTTTCTAAATATACAATCATGGCATCTGCAAACAGGGACAAGTTGACTTTGTCTTTTCTTATCTGAATACCTTTATTTCTTTCTCTTGCCTAACTGCCCTGGCCAGAACTTCCAATACTATGTTGAATAGGAGTGGTGACAGAGGGCATCCTTGTCTTGTGCTGGTTTTCAAAGGGAATGCTTCCAGCTTTTGCCCATTCAGTATGATATTGGCTGTGGGTTTGTCACCAACAGCTTTTATTATTTTGAGATACTTTCCATTAATACCAAGTTTGTTGATAGTTTTTAGCATGAAGGGGTGTTGAATTTTATCGAAGGCCTTTTTTTGCATCTATTGAGATAATCATGTGGTTTTTGTCATTTGTTCTGTTTATGTGATGGATTACATTTATTGATCTGAGTATGTTGAACCAGCCTTGCATCCCAGGTGTGAAGTCGACTTGATCATGGTGGATGAGCTTTCTGATGTGCTGCTGGATTCTGTCTGCCAGCATTTTATTGAGGATTTTTGCATCGATATTCATCAAGGATATTGGCTTGAGATTTAGAATTTTTGTTGTGTCTCTGCTAGCTTTTGGCATCAGGATGATGCTGGCCTCATAAAATGAGTTAGGGAGGATTCCCTCTTTTTCCTTTGTTTGGAATAGTTTCAGAAGGAATGGTACCAGCTCCTCTTTGTACTTCTGGTAGAATTCAGCTGGGAATCCATCTGGTCCTGGACTTTTTTTGTTGGTAGAGTATTAATTACTATCTCAACTTCAGAACTTGTTATTGGTCTATTCAGCGATTCGACTTCTTCCTGGCTTAGTTGTAAGAGGGTGCATGTGTCTAGGAATTTATCCATTTCCTCTATATTTTCTAGTTTATTTGCATAGAGGGATTTATAGTATTCTCTGATGGCAGCTTGTATTTTGGTGGGATCAATGGTGATATCCCCTTTATCATTTTTTATTGTGTCTATTTGATTCTTCTCTCTTTTCTTTTTTATTGGTCTCACTAGTGGTCTTTGTATTTTGTTAATCTTTTCAAAAAATCAGCTCCTCAATTCCTTGATTTTTTTAAGGGTTTATCTCCTTCAGTTCTGCTCTGATCTTGTTTATTTCTTGTCTTCTGCTAGCTTTTGAATTTGTTTGCTCTTGCTTCTCTAGTTCTTTTAATTGTGATGTTAGGGTGTCGATTTTAGATCTTTCCCGCTTTCTCCTGTGGGCATTTGGTGCTATAAATTTCCCTCTAAGACTGCTTTGGCTGTGTCCCAGAGATTCCGGTATGTTGTGTCTTTGTTCTCATTGGTTTCAAAGAACTTATTTATTTCTGTGTTAATTTTGTTATTAACCCAGTAGTTATTCAGGGGCAGGTTGTTCAGTTCCCATATATTTTTGCAGTTTTGAGTGAGTTTCATAATGCTGAGTTCTAATTTGATTGCACTGTGGTCTGAGAGACTGTTTGTTAAGATTTCTGTTCTTCTGCATTTGCTGAGGAGTGCTTTACTTTCAATTATGTGATCAATTTTAGAATAAGTGTGACGTGGTGCTGAGAAGAATGTATATTCTGTTGATTTGGAGTAGAGAGTTCTGTAGATGTCTATTAGGTCTGCTTGGTCCAGAGCTGAGTTCACGTCCTGAATATCCTTGTTAATTTTCTGTCTTGTTGATCTAATATTGACAGTTGGGTGTTGAAGTCTCCACTATTATTGTGTGGGAGTTTAAATCTCTTTGTGGGTCTCTTAAGAACTTGCTTTATGAATCTGGGTGCTCCTGTATTGGGTGTGTATATATTTAGGATAGTTAGCTCTTCTTGTTGTATTGATCCCTTTACCATTATGTAAAGCCCTTGTCTTTTTTGATCTCTGTTGGTTTAAAGTCTCTTTTATCAGAGACTAGGATTGCAACCCCTGCTTTTTATTGCTTTCCATTTGCTTGATAAATATACCTCCATCCCTTTATTCTGAGTCTATGTGTGTCTTTGCATGAGATGGGACTCCTGAATACAGCATACTAATGGGTCTTGACCCTTTATCCAACTTGCCAGTCTGTGTCTAATTGGGGCATTTAACCCATTTACATTAAAGGTTAATACTGTTATGTGCAAATTTGATCCTGTCATTATGATGCTAGCTGGTTATTTTGTCCATTAGTTGATGCAGTTTCTTCATAATGTCAATGGTCTTTACAATTTGGTATGTTTTTGCAGTGGCTGGTACCAGTTTTTCCTTTCCATATTTAGGGCTTCCTTTGGAGCTCTTGTAAGGCAGGCCTGGTGGTGACAAAATCTCTCAGCATTTGCTTGTCTGTAAAGGATTTTATTATCCTTCACTTATGAAGCTTAGTTTGGCTGGATATGAAATTCTGGGTTGAAAATTCTTTCATTTAAGAATTTTGAATATTAGCCCCCATTCTCTTCTGGCTTGTAGGGTTTCTACCGAGAGATCCGCTGTTAGGCTGATAGGTTTCCCTTTGTGGGTAACCCGACCTTTCTCTCTGTCGCCCTTAACATTTTTCTTTCATTTCAACCTTGGTGAATCTGTCGATCACGTGTCTTGGGTTGCTCTTCTTAAGGAGGATCTTTGTGGTTTCTCTGTGTTTCCTGAATTTGAATGTTGGCCTGTCTTGCTAGGTTGAGGAAGTTCTCCTGAATAATGTCCTGAAGAGTATTTTCCAACTTGGTTCCATTCTCCCTGTCACTTTCAGGTACACCAATCAAACATAGGTTTGGTCTCTTCACATAGTCCCATATTTCTTTGAGGGTTTGTTCGTTCCTTTTCATTCTTTTTCTCTAATCTTGTCTTCACGCTTTATTTCATTAAGTTCATCTTCAATCTCTGATATCCTCCTTTTTTCCACTTGATTGATTCAGCTATTGATATTTGTGTATGCTTCATGAAGTTCTCATGCTGTGTTTTTAAACTCCATCAGGTCTGGAGGTCCACGCCAGATCCTGTTTGCATGGGTATCACCAGTGGAGGCTGCAGAACAGGTCTTTTCTTAAGTAGTTATTCTAGTTAGCAATTTGTCTAACATTTTTTCAAGGTTCTTAGCGGCCTGGTGCGGTGGCTCATGTCTGTAATCCCAGCACTTTGGTGGGCTGAAGCAGGTGGATCACGAGGTCAGAAGATAGAGACCATCCTGGCTAACAAGGTGAACCCCGTCCCTACTAAAAATACAAAAAAATTAGCTGGGCATGGTGGCAGGTGCTTGTAGTCCCAGCTACTCAGGAGGTTGTGGCAGGAGAATGGCGTGAACCCGGGAGGCGGAGCTGGCAGTGAGCCGAGATCGCGCCACTGCACTCCAGCCTGGGTGACAGAGCGAGACTCCGTCTCAAACAAAACAAAACAAAACAAAATGAAACAAAACAAAACAAAACAGTAATAATAGTAACAATAACCTAAGTTACATAGCACTTAATACATAGAAGACACCCTTCTAAGTGTTTCATCTGTATTCATTTATGCAATCCTCACATAATGTTATGGGGTAGGTTCTATTATCCCAATTTTTTAGGTTAGTAAAACTAAGGCAGGGGAATTTGCCTGAAGTCACACAGCTCCTGAAATGACTGGATCCACACTCTAGGAGTCTGGTTCCAGGATCTTTTTAGTGATTTGTAGCGAATCACAGATCACAGAGCCAGTCAGTGGCAAGATCTAAGCCCCCAAATTTCAGTCTCTCAGGTTAAAAATATACTTTCCCCTGTACTGAACTCTGCATTCCTTGATTGGACTGATTTTAGGTTGTTTATACTTTTCGAGTCCTGAGCTATTTATTTATAGAGCTGGTTCCAGCTTCACTCAGGCTGAAGGTTAGAAGTTCTTGAATTATACCGATTCTGACTCTGCCCTGATCCACTTCTGTGTGTGGCCTCATGGACAGTGGAATTCATCTAGGAAACACTCTCAGTAGTAGATCCAGAAAACTTGGGCTCTAAGGGGAGAACCAGAAAAGGCTTCTACAGTGCTGTTCCCTTTCAGCAGAACTTTCCTAGACAAGTAAACCACTCTCCTACCTGTAAAAGTGTCCCAGGAAGGCCAGGCATGGTGGCTCACGCCTGCAATCCCAGCACTTTGGGAGGCCAAGGCGGGTGGATCATTTGAGGTCTGTGAGGTCTGGAGTTTGAGACCAGCCTGGTCAATGTGGCGAAACCCTGTCTCTACTAAAAATAAAAAATTATCTGGGCGTGGTGGCACCCGCCTGTAATCTCAGCTACTTGGGAGGTAGAGGTTGTGGTGAGCTGATATTGCACCACGGCACTCCAGTCTGGGCGACAGAGTGTGATCCTGTCTCAAGAAAAAAAAGGTGTCCCAGGAAGATACAGTCACTCAAGATAGATCTCCTCCTTATTTTGACAACACCTTTCCCCTTTACTCCAGCCTGGGCGACAGAGTGAGACTCTGTCTCAAAAAAAAAAAAAAAAAAAAAAAAAATGGTTCTTAGCTTCCTTTCATTGGATTAGAACATGCTCCTTTAGCTTAGAGGAGTTTGTTATTACCCATCTTCTGAAGCCTACTTTTGTCCATTCGTCAAACTCATTCTCTGTCCAGTTTTGTTCCCTTGCTGGCGAGGAGATGTGATCATTTGGAGGAGAAGAGGCATTCTGGTTTTCGGAATTTTCAGCCTTTTTGCACTGGTTTTTCCTCATCTTCATGGATTTATCTACCGTTGGTCTTTGTTTTGGTGACCTTCAGATGGGGTCTCTGAGTGGATTTCCTTTTTGTTGATGCTGATGCTATTCCTTTCTGTTTGTTAGCTTTCCTTGTAACAGTCAGGATCCTTTGCTGTAGGTCTGCTGGAGTTTGCTGGAGGTCCACTCCAGACCCTGTTTCCCTGGGTATCACCAGCCGAGGCTGCAGAACAGCAAAGATTGCTGCCTATTCCTTCCTCTGGAATCTTTGTCCTAGAGTAGCACCCACTAGATGCCAGCTGGAGTTCTCCTGTATGAGGTGTCTGTCGACCCCTCCTGGGAAGTGTCTCCCAGTCAGGAGGCACGGGAGTTGGGGACCCACTTGAAGAGGTAGTCTGTCCCTTAGCAGAGCTCGAGCGCTGTGCTGGGAGATCTGCTGCTCTCTTCAGAGCCAGTAGGCAGGAACATTTAAGCTGGCTGAAGCTGTGCACACAGCTGCCCCTTCCCCCTGTTGCTCTGTCTCAGGGAAATGGTTGTTTTATCTATAAGCCCCTGACTGGGGCTGCTGCCTTTCTTTTAGAGATACCCTGCCCAGAGAGGAGGAATCTAGAGAGGCAGTCTGGCTATAGCAGCTTTGCCAAGCTGTGGTGATCTCTGCCCAGTTCGAACTTCCCGGTAGCTTTGTTTACACTGTTGAGGGGAAAACCACCTACTCAAGCCTCAGTAATGGTGGACGCCCCTCCCCACAAGAAGCTCTATCGTCTCAGGTTCACTTCAGGCTGCTGTGCTGGAAGTGAGAGTTTCAAGTCAGAGGATCTTAGCTTGCTGCGCTCTGTGGGGCTGGGATCCGCTGAGCTAGACCACTTGGCTCCCTGGCTTCGACCGCCTCTCGAGGGGAGTGAATGGTTCTGTCTTGCTGGCATTCCAGCAAGGGTATGAAAAATTCCACTGGGGTATGACAAATTCCGGCAGCTAGCTCGGTGTCTGCCCAAATGGCCACCCAGTTTTGTGTTTGAAACCCAGGGCCCTGGTGGTGTAGGCACCTGAGGGAATCTCTTGATTTGTGGTTGCAAAGACCATGGGAATAGCATAGTATCTGGGCCGGAGTCCACTGTTGCGCATGGCACAGTCTTTCCTGTCTTCCCTTGGCTATGGGAGGGAGGTCCCCAACCCCTCGTGCTTCCCAGGTGGGGTGGGCTGCACCCACTGTCTAACCAGTTCCAGTGAGATGAGCTGGGTACCTCAGCTGGAAATGCAGAAGTCGCCTGCCTTCTGCATTGATCTCGCTGGGAGCTGCAGACTGGAGCTGTTCCTATTCAGCCATCTTGGCAGCCACTACAATTTTGATGCTCTTATTAACGTCTAGTGATTGTTGTTCAAACTATGGGATTGGCAACGTGTCTTTAAAAATAACTGTTGTTAAGTTCCTGTTTCTCTGACTATATAGATGATGTGAGCCCTTCTTGTTTCATAGCCTCGATCCTCGGCAATGTTGCAAAAGGTTACATTAGTTATATTGGACAAATTATTAAGCCTGCCATTCAACATATACCCTACCTTTTAAAAATGGCTCTGCAACAGATTTCTGTTTGGAAATACTAATGAAACAGGGGAGTCAGTGTCCCAACTGATGTTCAGAAGAACATGTACTGAAAAGAAACCTGTAAATACAACACTTTTTTTTTGTTTTGTTTTGTTTGTGTTTTTGAGACAGAGTTTCGCTCCGTCACCCAGGCTGGAGTGCAGTTGTGCGATCCCGGCTCACTGCAACTTTAGCCTCCTGGGTTCAAGAGATTCTCCTCCCTCAGCCTCCCCAGTAGCTAGGATTACAGGCACGTGCCACCTCATCCTGCTAATTTTTGTATTTTTAGTAGAGATTGGGTTTCACAATGTTGGCCAGGCTGGCTGGTCTCGAACCCCTGATCTTTTGATCTGGCCGCCTTGACCTCCCAAAGTGTTGGCATTATAGGCGTGAGCCACCACGCCGGGCCCCAACCCAACACTTTTTTTCTTATTTTTCTTCCCAGTAATAACATGGAAGGAGAGGAGAGGAGAGGAGGGGAGGGAGGATTTCTGTAGTTAGCCGATTATAATTCCAAATACAAGGTAAATAATGGTGGGAAAATTCATAATAAAACTTACCTAGTCTGAGCTAAAATTTTAAAATGAACATTGATTATATGTGCATTTTAACTGAAATATAAAAACATTACTTTTTATTTGTTTTTGAATATTTTTCAACAATTTTAATGACAGCTTAAAAAATGATCATATAGACTATCACAAAAATACCAGCAATATTAAAGAGTGTGCACCCCGTAATTCCAGCATGTGGTACCAGAATGTTTCTAACGTTTCACAGTAAATATCAGCAATGCAGCACACTCTACCTAGATTTTCAATATCTGGGTCACATGGACTACTTTGAATACTGTGAACAGAGGAAAAAAAGCCGGAAGATTTCTGTATAGCCACCAGAAAATCATAACATGCAAAAAAAAAAAAAAAAAAAAACCCTACGATACCATGGTTTTAAAAATAATTCCTACATAAAATAGAAGACAGTACCCTAAAAAGGAACTTTTCATCTATTATGTAAACCAAATAAAACCTTTGTAGAGTATTATTTACTTAATAAAATGTCTTTTGTTTTTCCTATTCTCTGAGATGTGTGTGCGTATGTGCACACTGAATGGTCAGGAGCAGGTAAAAAGAACATATACTAAAAATAAATGTGTTGTTAATCCAAAAAACATATGCACTTTAGGGAAAAATCCGGCAGTAGTTAGAGGTAATCAGAAACTATAGCTTCCACTTACAATAAAGGCAAACAGATATGATAATAATGATATTTGAAATTATAATCCTTTTTATTTATATGAAAGAGACATGAAGGGTTTATATACATTTTGATTATGAAAAATGCACACTGCATTTGCAATTTCTTTCAGCCATAATAATATAGATTTACAGATATTTGAAACCTGAAATGATCTTTACTATAATTTTATTATTTTCCTTGAAATCTATTGAATTTATTCAGTTATAGATTTAAAATTTCTCCCCCATTTTTCCAAGCTTTTATGTGAAGGACAGGAAGTAAACATGTCACTCAGCAAAATGAGAGTCCCTAATAATCTATAATAAAATTGCTACCACATATAACTTTTATATATGTATACTTCTTTTAAAGGGAGATAGAAATGAAAACAACTTTTTAAGTGAATTTTTCTTAATCTATTTGAAAAGCAATACATAAAGAGCAGTCACATATGTCAGCACAACAATTAAGATGAGTAACACTGAAAAACCACATTTAAATGACTAGGATTCATAGAGATCGTGCTTTGATAAAGAGTTTATTCCTATTATCAAAAAGATCTATAGAACTGGCTATAAACAATGTATTTTTTTTAATGATACTAAAGCTTACAAGGATCTTTCAATTGAGTACACAAAGGAGCTGCTTATGACTGCAAAGCCTTTCTTAAGACTTAAGAAGGCAAGAAAAATGCTTTTTACATATCACACTCCATTATTTGGCAATAGCGCCCTTTTAAAGAACCAAAATTTTCATATAGTAGGAGGATTTTGATATTAGAGAATTTACTATAGTTATGGAGATATTCTAGAGGTGGTTTAAAAATGGGTATATGGTACAAACAAAGAACAAAAATGAACATATGTTTTATCTCATTTTATTCATCATTACCACCCTATGAAATAGCATTTTGATCCTTATTGCTGTTAACTGAAAATAAAAGACTACAATTTTTTTTTGAGACAGATCCTTACTCTGTCATCAAGGCTGGAGTGCAGTGGTGTGATATCGCCTCACTGCAACCTCCTCCTCCCAGGTTCAAGCGATTCTCATGCCTCAGTCTCCCAAATAGCTGGGAATACAGGCATGGGGGGGTGCCACTAAGCCTGGCTAATTTTTGTGTTTTTATTAGAGATGGGGTTTCACCATGTTGACCAGGCTGGTCTTGAACTCCTGACCTCAGGTGACCCACATGCCTTGGCCTCCCAAAGTGCTGTGATTACAGGCATGAGTCACCACACCCAGTCAACAGAAAATAAATTTCTAGAAGTCCAAGGCTGGTATAAAGCTAACTATGCAAAAATAACATTGAAATCAAGTGATAGAAAGCACTGGTAGAGTAGGTAGAGATTATATTATTTCTGAAAAGAGTCACTTCAATTTTGCCCTGGGGAATAAATTGTATTTTACCTTTTTATTTTTTTAAGACAGGGTCTCACTCTTGTCACCCGCTCACTGCAGTGGCATACCGCTCACTGCAACCTTCATCTACCCATTCCCAATCCCCACCTCAAGCAATCTGCTCCCCTCAGCCTCCCGAGTAGCTGAGACCACAGACATGTACCACCACACCCAGCTATTTTTTTGTATTTTTAATGGGGATTTCACCTGTTGCCCAGGCTGGTCTGGAACTCCGCAGCTCAAGTGATCCACTTATCTCAGCCTCACCAAAGTGCTGGGATTACAGGCGTGAGCCACTGCACCCAGACTATTTTGCTTTATAATAGGAAAAAGTATTGTATTTAACTTGTTCCTAGGTGGTTGCATTCCTTTAAATATTAATGCACCTATTTTTTTATATGTAAAAATATACTAATTCTATCCCTCCTATATTATTTTAATAAGTAGCCCTATTACCTATATCTTGGGCTGTGTTATAAGCCTCACATAATTACATGCAGGGTAACCTCATCTGCTAGTTTATGCTGCTATAACTCAAACTTTATCAGGAGTGATCTTTGTAAAATGGCATTTCCTCTGGTCATTTTTTTTTTTTTTTTGCCTGCAAACGTTCAATGACTTCTAGTTAAAGATAGCAGGTAGACCACGCATGTTTTTACTTCTTTTAAGACCCAATAAAATGACAATACAGAAATAAAAAATAAGTAACACCACAGTAGGTAGAGGATAGGCCATTAACAGATGTGAGATTTCAATATATTAATGTAAGCAGGAAAACCGATAGGAACTGCTGAAGTGGGGACAGGAAACCTCAGCCTACAGTATACAGGACCCATCGATCTGTAGATCCACAGGGAGGTTCAGGGGCTCTGAGATGCCTGGTGAGAAGACAGCAGGGAGAAACAGGGCTGAAAATGGGGAGATTTACTGAATATTTGTATAATGAACAATGACACACAGAGACCACAGAGAATATGAAAGACTCAGGAAATAAAACCGTGATCAGCCCATGTGGACCATCATAGAATAATAAAAGTTATAGAAGGAAAGAACAAGAAAAAAAAGGTGGGTGGGGGGAGAATTATAAGAAAATAATGCAAGATAATTTTCTAGATATGAAGGACACAACTCCTCAGAAGAGAGTACCCACTTAAAATTCAAGTACAACATGAATTTTAAAAGGCCTACACCTAGACATATCAGGAATTGCAAAGTACCAAGAAAAAAAAAAAGAGTAAATCCTAAAAGTCAGAAGAAAAAAGCAGATGACCTACAGAGGACAAAAATGAATGTTTGAAGAGAGTAGAGTATTACCTTCCAAGTTCAGAGGGAAGATTTGTAACCTAGAGTCCAAGATAAACTAGAATTAACATGGCAAACAATTAAAATGGATAGTAATTGCTTCTTCTCACCACAGTCTTTAAAGATGTGCCTGTTCTACAACTTTTAACATGATGAATTGTTAACAATATTATAAAAAACCGTTAGTAAAAGTGGTACAAAATGTCAGTTTTAAACAGTGTCTCATGTAGAGCAGGTGGCCAAACATAGTACCTTTTAAATCTGTTTTCTCCTTTTCTAATGTGGATGCATACACTCACTACTTCTCTCCTTTCCCCTGCCACCTGTCAGGCTCTGCCCCTAGGCTTGCATCTTCTAATGTTAGAACATGGATAATTTGTGAGAATAAAATAAGAAAAAATTCAAACATAAAAATTTTAAAAATCGATTATCCATACACTTGCTCTTAGGAGTTGCTAAGGGATATGCTTCATCATAGCAGAATTAAAAAAAAAAAAAAAACAACGAAATGAAAAGAGAAAAAATGGGGGTTGAAATAGCACCACCCAGAAGATCAAGAAAGGGGAGTCTCAGGATGACAGTTGCGCAGCCAGAGGATGTCAAGACTCTGGAAGAGCAGTTCCCAAGGAAAAGGGGGAAGAAAAGGAAAGAGATACACCAGAATGTTTTATATAATGGAGAGTTGGAAAGAACTGGGAATATGATAAAGAAAAATAATACAAGAAAAACAAAAGGGAATTAGAAATTCTAAGAAAACAGAAAAATGACTTAAGAAAATATAACCAAAGGGCCGGGTGCACTGGCTCACGCCTGTAATCCCAGCACTTTGGGAGGCCAAGGTGGGTGGATCACGAGGTCAGGAGATCGAGACCATCCTGGCTTACATGGTAAAACCCTGTCTCTACCAAAAATACAAAAAATTAGCCGGGCGTGGTGGCGGGCGCCTGTAGTCCCAGCTACTCGGAAGGCTGAGGCAGGAGAATGGCGTGAACCTGGGAGGCGGAGCTTGCAGTGAGCCAAGATGGTGCCACTGGACTCCAGCCAGGGCGACAGAGCAAGACTCTGTCTCAAAAAAAAAAAAAAAAAAAAAAAAATACACACACACACACACACACACACACACACACATATATATAACCAAAGAAGACTACTTGGCACTGTAATTAATCACTAATTAAGCTAATATTTAGTGTCAGCTGGTTATATAGCATTGTTTTAGTTACTAGGAATACAGTAATGATGGGGAAAGTAATGAATTAAAAAATGAATTAAATTAGTTAGAATAGATTATCTGCCTTCTTGAAGCTTACAGTCCAGTGGGGGAGAGTGATAGTAGTTTGAAAAATTAAGAAAAATAAAATATATAATTTGTGTTAACAATGAGAGCTATGAAGAAAAAAAAATAAGGAAACCAGAGCAAAAATTTCAGGCATGGGAAGTTGCTATTTAAAATAAGTATGGCAAGGGAGGCCCTATTGATCAGCTACCATTATCGTCAAGAATTTAAGAAAAAGAGGGATTAAATGGTCATCTCAGTGAATTTATGTTGCAGGTAGAGGGAACACCAAATGCAAAAGCCGTTTTCACACAATAATGTACATGGTTAATTATGGTTGTAAAATAATAATAATAGACAAGCAAAGAGCCAAATCATGAGTGAACTCTCATTCACAATTGTTACAAAGAGAAAAAAATACTTAGGAATACAACTTACAAGGGATGTTAAGGACCTCTTCAAGTAGAACTACAAACCACTGCTCAAGGAAGTGAGAGAGGACACAAACAAATGGAAAAACATTCCATGCTCCTAGATAGGAAGAATCAGTATAGTGAAAATGGCCATACTGTCCAAAGTACTTTATAGATTCAGTGCTATTGCAAAGTACTCTACAGATTCAATGCTATTCAAATGCTGTTCCCACCAAGCTAATGCTGACTTTCTTCACAGAATTAGAAAAAACTACTTTAAATTTCATATGAAACCTAAAAAGAGCCTGTATAGCTAAGACAATCCTTAGCAAAAACAACAAAGCTGGAGGCATCACACTACTGGACTTCAAACTGTATTACAAGGCTACAGTAACCAAAACAGCATGGTACTGGTACCAAAATAGATATATAGACAAATGGAACAGAACAGAGACCTCAGAAATAATATCACACATCTACAACCATCTGATCTTTGACAAAACTGGAAAAAACAAGCAATGAGGAGAGGATTCCCTATTTAATAAATGCTGTTGGGAAAACTGGCTAGCCATATGCAGAAAACAGAAACTGGACCCCTTCCTTACACCTCATACAAAAATGAACTCAAGATGAATTAAAGACTTAAATGTAAAACCTAAAACTATAAAAACCCTAGAAGAAAACCTGGGCAATACCATTCAGGATGGTATTGCCATTCAGGGCCAAAGACTTCATGACTAAAACACCAAAAGCAATGGCCAAAAAAAAAGCCAAAATTGACAAATGGGATCTAATTAAATTAAAGAGCTTCTGCATAGCAAAAGAAACTATCATCAGAGCGAACAGGCAACCTAAAGAATGGGAGAAAATTTTTGCAATCTACCCATCTGACAAAGGTCTAATATCCAGCATCTATAAGGAACTTAAACAAATTTACAAGAAAAAAACAACCCCATCAAAAAGTGGGCAAAGGATATGAACAGACACTTCTTAAAAGAAGACATTTATGTGGCCAACAAACATATGAAAAAATGCACATCATCATTGGTCATTAGAGAAATGCAAATCAAAACCACAATGATATACCATCTCACACCAGCTAAAATGGCAATTATTAAAAAGCCCATCAAAAAGTGAGCAAAGGATGTGAACAGACACTTCTCAAAAGAAGACATTTATGTGGCCAACAAACATATGAAAAAAAGCTCATAGAGAAATGCAAATCAAAACCACAATGAGATACCATCTCACACCAGTTACAATGGCAATTATTAAAAAGTCAGGAAACAACAGATGCTGGTGAGGCTGTGGAGAAATAGAAATGCTTTTACATGTTGGTTGGAGTGTAAATTATTTCAACCACTGTGGAAGACAGTGTGGTGATTCCTCAAGGATCTAGAATTGGAAATGCCATTTGACCCAGCAATCCCATTACTGGGTACATACCCAAAGGATTATAAATCATTCTACTATAAAGACACATGCACATGTATGTTTATTGCAGCACTATTCACAATAGCAAAGACTTGGAACCAAGCCAAATGTCCATCAGTGATAGACTGGATAAAGAAAATGTGGCACATATACACTATGGAATACTATGCAGCCATAAAAAAGAATGAGTTCACATCCTTTGCAGGGACATGGATAAAGCTGGAAGCCATCATTCTCGGCAAACTAACACAAGAATAGAAGACCAAACACCACATGTTCTCACTCATAAGTGTGAGTTGAACAATGAGAACACATGGACACAGGGAGGGGAACATCACACACTGGGGCCTGTTGGTGGGGACTGGAGGGCAAGGGGAGGGACAGCATTAGGACAAATACCTAATGCATGCAGGGCTTAAAACTTAGATGACGGGTTGATAGGTGCAGCAAACCACCATGGCACACGTATACCTATATAGCATAGCTGCATGTTCTGCATATGTATTCCAGAACTTAAAGTAAAATTAAAAAAAATTTTAAATATGTAACTGGCATTAATTTTAGAAATACAAAAATGAAAGACCTGATAATGAAATCAGGAAGAAGAAGAGTTGAAGGAGAAGGTGGGTGCACTAATATCCTCATCTGATGAGGGCAATCACAAAGAAGTATCTGTAGTGAAGGGAACAGAAAAAGAAAGGTATTATAGTTACAACAGAGAAACTAAAAGTAGAGATAAAACTAAATGGAGGATGGGCATGGTGGCTCACACCTGTAATCCCAGAACTCTGGGAGGCAGAGGCGGGCAGATCACTTGAGGTTAGGAGTTTGAGACCAGTCTGGGCAACACAGTGAAACCCTGGCTCTACAAAAAAATACAAAAATTAGCTGCACCTGCTGGCACACACCTGTAGTCTCAGGTACTTGGGAGGCTGAGGTGGGAGGATCACTTGAGCCTGGGAGGCGGAAGTTGCAATGAGTCACAATTATGCTACTATACTCCAACCTGGGTGATAGAGACCATGTCTCAAAACACCACCAACAAACTAAATGCTGAATGATAGAGACAGGAAAAGTGGAGGTAGGGTTGAGTGAGTGAGTGTAAAATGCCTCCTTTACGTGTTTGTGTGAGTGTTATTAATATATGATGTCTTAAAAATGACTAACAAAAATTTTCAGGTGGAAGCAAATTACTTTTACCTGAAAAAATAGAGGTACGTACCAAAGGAAAAGTGGAAAGAGAAGTGAGGCTTACGTGGAAAAATCTGGGCCAAAGGACCATTTATTTTAACCACGCACATGTTTTAATCTGATTTAAACACATACATCTGCTCACATATACACCCTTCAGAGGTTTTCCATCACTCTTAGCATAAAGGTCAGAATCCCAAATATGGCCTCTATAAGAATTATACTAAATACTTGTGACAAAAAAGTGTCTTTTATCTCTCATGTTAAAAGCAGAACCTTTAACATACAGAAAAACCCTCAGTTTCCTTCTTTACTAAAGTAATATTTTGTTGGAAAGTATAGCTCTTCTCTCCATCATTATATAAATTTTATTTCTCTATCCTCAGGAGGTATTGTACTAAATTGAGAATACTATGATGGAATTTCCCAAGTCTTTTGAGTAAAATTTTATATATGCTTTCTGCAGAAACATGACAGTTTTGATTTTTCAAAAAATCCTTGGGTAGATAGAATATAAAATTTTACATGTTATTATATGTGATCAATATCTGATTAGTTTTTATGTTATCATTTCAAAAGAAAGCAATACCTTATTAGGGTCTTCTGTGGGGTTTGATAATGCAAATATTCCAAAACTTTCAAAAATTTGAAATCTGAAACACTTTTGGTTCCAAGCATTCCGTAATATGGATACTCAGCCTGCACTACTAAGCAATAAAAAGGAACAAACTACTGATACACTCAGGAAGCTGCATGAGTCTCCAGAAAATTATGCTGAGTGAAAATAGTCAATCCCCAAAGTTTACATACCATGTGATTCTACTTATAAAATACTTTTTCAAATGACATTATAGGAATGGAGAATAGATTAGGGAGTTGTAAGGATTAAACAGGTGGTGAGGGAAGGGAAATGGGTGTGCTATAAAAGAGCAACATGAGGGACCCTTGTGGTGATGGAAATGTTCTTTATCTTGACTGCATCCATGTCAGTAACTTGGTTGTTACATTGTGCTATAATTTGACAGATATTACCACTGGGGGACACTGGGTAAAGGGTACACCATATGTCTGTATTATTTCCTGCAACTGCATGTGAATATATAATTATTTCAAAATAAAAAGTTTAATTTGGAAAAAAAGCTGATACATATTATAAAAATATGAATTGTTCTCCATTGGTAGCAAGGAGGTGGGGTGGTGGTAATTCAGACCTTCAAGCAAAGGAGGAAAGACACATAGAGAGGGAGACAGCTTTATCAAGCCACTTTGATATCAAAGCTATGTTCTCCAGAGCCTTCCTCTGCTTTGTAAGAGCAAGAAAACTGAGAACCAGTCAAGCAAAGACACACAAATCTTTTTAAGGCCCCACTCATTAGGGTTTGACTCCAAAAGTTACCCAAGCTCCTGTCATTTCTGTGGATACCAAACCTGCCAGTATCTAATGACAACCTCAAAAGGAAGCCAGACAGGGTACAAACGGCAGATAGGATCTCTACGCTAAACACATAGGTTGCAGAACCAAGAGTCAGGGATTATACTTTTAGACTTCAGTGCCGGGATCATCTGTTATCTGACATGAAGGACATGAAGGGTAGAGGGAAGTAGTGATAAACGCCCCAGTTCTTACATAGCAGAACCTTGGGAGGCACTCTACATTGAGAAGGAAGACACATATTGGCAACAAGTGTGGGATTAGGGTCGAGGTGCTTTTACTTGAAAGGGTTTCAGACATCAGGAGTATTTATCTTTTGTCTATTTTTACACCCTTATTCCTTAAGAACTTACCAGATTGATGACGCATCAGTTCTACCCATAGAGAAATAAAAATACATAAATACACTAATATTTGTAAACAAGTGTGTGCAGCAGCATTACTTATAGTAGCCAAAAAGTGGAAACAACCCAAATGTCCACCAGCTGATGAATGGATAAATAAAATGTGGTATGTACATACAATGGAATATTATTTAGCAATAGAAAGAGATGATGTGCTGATTCCTGTACGGTATGGATGAACCTTAAAAATATTAAGTAAAACAAGTCAGTTACAGAAGGCCACATATTTTATGATAACATTTATCTGAAATGTCTAGAGCAGGCAAATCCACAGAGGCAGTAGATTAGTGGTTGCCTGGGACTGGAGGATTTGTGGAAAAAGTGAATGCTAATGTTTATAGGGTTTCTTTTTGAAGTGATGAAAATGGTCTGAAATTAACTGTGAGGATGGGTGCACAACTCCAAATTGTAAAAAATATTAAACTGTATATTCGAAATGAAAAAAAGTCCTTGGATTAAATAGAATACAAAATTTCATGTGTTATTATATGTGATGAATATCTGATTAGTTTTTAAGGTATGAAAAATTAAAAGAAAGGAATACCTTAAGGTCTAATGTTAAGATTTGATAGTGACTGTAATAGCTCATCATAGGAAATTGGAAAATATTGCATAATAACTAATGCCAGAAAGAGTTCACAATATTGTCAGTTGTGGTTCTTATTCAATGAGGAAAGAAAGAAAAACAAAGTTAGCCTCAATGGGAAAAAGAATAGCATTGCATATAAAAAGAGATAAAGGAGACTTAAATGTGATAATCAGTAAGAAATTGTATCTCACTATCAACTGAAGCAGACAGAGTTACTGGAAGAACAGGGAAAGGACTGCAATGCTCAATCCTAGAAACCAAGCAAAAATGGGAAGTTTTAGCAGGATAGAGGCTAAGAAATAATATATTTTACATCCCATGTAAGAAAAACTGAAAGGTCTCATTAAGGAAATTTGCAGCCTGATTTGACTCTAGCTTACCCCTGGTTTTCTGAGACCATTGCATTCTAAACTTATTTTTGCACTTATAAAAATTATTTTGATTTTTCAAGTAAAAGCTGGCTTATAAAAACTGTATTGCAAAATTCTGAGTTAACTGAACTATTGCCCACTATCACTGCATTTCCTATCCCCTTTAATGACTATATATCCAGTTGCATGAATTATGCAATGTAATCCTTAGGCATTTTTGTTATCGGAATATCTTTTTATAAATGAGTAAAGAAGGCCAGCACTCAGAACACATTGACTGTTGCTGTAGGTTTTAATGCTTAGTGCAGCTGCTATGTAATGGTGCACATGAATTAAAAAATGAAGTCATGAGGGCAGAAGAACGGATGTTCAAAAATGAATTTGCAAGTTTAGTTCTAAATAGCAATCACAATTTTAGCTTGAGGCTTTTCTGGGGGAGAGTGAATAATGATTAGGTGATATTATAGGCCCCAAGCAAGGCCTGAGGACATTGGTGCTCAGAGCCAGTCATTTATCCTCAAAAAATGGTCCTTAGGTTGTGGGGGCATTGTTTGAAATACCAGGAAGAATCAAACCTGTGTCTGTCACTTTTTCCCAAGGGTCTTCTCAGGATTCTGAAGCTCTAGTGTTAAGATAAATGTTTACTTAAACAAAAGCCTTGGTAGGCTTTTACTGTTACCTTATGTTATTTTTACTGTTCTGGGTTTATATTTTTATTTACCTGCAGAAAAAATTACATGTGAAAATTGTAACCCCAAAATCACTATTGAAAATTGTGTTCTACTATGTTAAGTGCCTATTCAAGGGAAGTAAGATAAGATTTAAGAGAATAAATTTTCCCTCTCATTTTTATTAGATTTTCATGGCAAATTTGAATTTCAGAGAATCCTGACTTATTGTGTATTGCCAAAAATATTCTTTTAGCCAGATTTAATCATGCAAAATTATGAACTGGTTAGTGTGGCTATTTTGAAAGCCCTGAAGTCTTGAATTCATGGGTAATTATGTATTTTTATTTACCAGAACCTCAGTTTCCTGCTCTCATTATATTAATGCTGTTTTCTTCCCTGTCATTAAAATGTTGTGACTTAAGTTGTGTGAATGACACCCACTTTTTAAAAACATATTTACATAATAAATAGTAAAGGGGGGGAATTTAACAAATCAAAACATTTACTTAACTCACTCAATTTATAGAGTAACGATGATGATGATAGTAATAAAAATAGTAGTGCAGTAGTAATGATCTGACAATATGAAGAATAGGCTTTAAATAGGGCTTACTGTATACCAACACTATTCTGACTCGTATATTAATTCATAACTCCATCATTATCCATTATCCCCATTTTACAAATGAGAAACTGAGTCAATAAGAAACTCAATGAGATTAAATAGCATCGGTAAATCTAGGATCAGAAAATTGGACTAATACGTACCCTACTTATAGAAACCTAGAATTTAGAGCAGTGCTTTTTAACCACTGAGACCTTTTTTTAACCCTATTCTTCTATTTTCTTTGATAAAACATTCTTCTATTTTTCTTGATAAAATCTATTCTTCTATTTTCCTTGATAAAACATAAAATCTCATGGTTTCTATTTCATTTTTAGAATAAATTAAATATAATAACAAAATAAATCAAAACAATAATATAGGGCTCAGATGTTTTTTTTAAGCTACCCCTCCTTCCTCCTGTTTCTAGTTGAGCCTGACTAGTTTGAAATGATATTCATTCTGTTAATTCAGCAAATAATTATTGAAGCCCTACTATTTGTCAAACATTATTCCAGGGGCTGTTATGGACACTGAAAGCAAACCAGTTCTGAACTGTGAGCAACATAGGAAAACTGGACAACTTTCTGGTGACTTCTAAAGTCTCCCCAAAATGTAAAACCCAAGTTCGAATGCAAGAACAAAAAACCCACAACAGAGCTATATGGATATTGCTCACAGTGTTGGAATGTCTATACCAGCAACCCCTTCTGTTAACACAAATAAAAACAATTGAATTTACTTAAATTGAAATTCTTATTAGAACTATTTATCACTGTCATGTTAGCTATTACTTAGTATGTTTAGATTTGCAAGGCTACTCTCAAAAAATGTCTTCATTATTCCAAGACACCAAGCCTATCATTTATGCAGCAGCAATTTATTCTGTATGACTTCATTGAATGGCCACTGTGTAACAAAACTAGCCAGGGCATATAAACCTTTATTCGAAAATACTGGACATGAGAAGGCTTCAAGGGTGTATTCTAATTTAAAGTGAGTTGAAATGTATAGGAGGGTCAGCCAAAGTCCAACTAGTTTGAGGAAGAGTTAACCAGGGATAGCTCTTGGAAGAGGGAGGAATTGTCCTTGCCGATTTGTAGCCACTGTTTGTGCAATCTAGATTTTATCAAGAGGGAAGGAGAGGAACAGGTACAAGCTGAAGTTGTGTGCAAAAAGGTTTGGGGAGGAACAACCACTGGATAAAAGGGCATGAGAGAGACACAGTGAAAGATGACCAGTCCTCCAGGGTCTAATATCACTCCCTACAAGGCATTGTGCTTTGTGCTGGGGATACAGTGTTAAACGAGGTAGGCCCAGTTCCTGATTTCCTTAAATACAGAATTATACAATTACTTATTTTATATTCATAGTACAAGGTGATGAGCTTGCATGTATCAGGGGATTTCACATAATCTGGAAGAATAAGACAAAGCTTCCCTGAACAAGGGGCATTTTCATCGAAACCTGAGGGATGCGCCATAGGTACTTCTGCCATCATGGGCCCCTTCTAACATAAAAAATAAAACTAAAAATTATATTTTGCAACTTGCGTGAAAAAAGATGAATATGTTAGTTAATACTGTATATTGAAATGTTTTCTTTTACCTAGAAGTCCTTTGTTTTCTGATTTTAAAATAAATTTAAACATTTTTGTGGACCCCTTAAAATTTTATGAACCCTAGGCACTGTGCTTACTGTGCCTTTTGGATAAGTTAGCATAGGAGGCGGGGAAGTTTGGGCCAAGAACATTTTGGATAGAGATAATAGCATATAGAGAAGTTTCTAGGGGCTTACTTGCTCAGGGAATTAAAAGGCTAGAGCGGGGAGAGCAGGAGAGGATGGCACGAGGGAGGTTGGTGAGGCATGCCATATTAAAATAATTGAATTATTATAGAGGCCATTTAAAAATAGTAAATTAAATAACACTGATCCAATGCTGATTTTCTTTTTTAAAGACAAGATCTCACTCTGTTGCCCAGACTGGAATGCAATGGTGCAGTCATGTCTCACTACAGCCTAAACTCCTCGGCTCAAGCCATCTGCCCATCTTAGCCTCTGAAAAGCTAGAATTATATAGCACACACCACAATGCCCAGTTAATTTTTCTTTTCAGAGACAGGGTCTATGTTGCCCAGGCTTAATGCTGATGTTTGATATAAAATAAGTATATTGTAATGGAAGTCAGCGATTTCAGCCAAACTATGGCAGATGTAAAGAAATGGGTTAGGCAAAATTTCATCTAAAGTCAGTATATACACTGAAATAGTGACAGAGAAAATCATATAGTGTCTGGGATTTGCTTCAGAATAATACAGGAAGTATAAATGAAACAAGATTAGCCATGAATTCTCAATTAATGAAGCCAGACTTGAGGTTCATAGGGGTTCATTTTATTATCCTGTCAACTCCTCTGTTTCTGGCTTTCCATAATAGTTTTTATTTAAAAATAAAGCCAAGGTATAAAGAAACATCAAAACCCAGAAGCCATGGGTTTTGATAAAGATGACAGATATAGCTCATAAAAATGATAACATTATATAACAAAAATAAAGACACAAAACATTAAAAATAAAAAAGAAGACATAATTGTGATATACGTAATTTATAGATTTAATATTCTTAATATGATTATGATTCTTATCAATCTAGAAAAAATTCAAAGACCCCACCCACAAGAAAAATTTGGCATGGCTCATGAATGGGACATTCATAAAAGAACTTAAAATTCAAATAAAAATATAAAAAGATACTCATGCTCAGTAGTAATCACACATATGAAAATTAAAATGCCATATACTTTTCTTGTATCAGATTTTTTAAAAAACAAAGTTAATGTCAAATGTTGACAAAACTATAGAGAAAGTGACATTCTCATTCTGTCAAACACTGTTGGTAGAAATGTAAATTGGTATAACCTTTCAATTTATTTACTATTTGATCTACCAATTCCATTCTTAAGAATATATCATAATCTAGCATTTTCCAAAGTGTATAGTGGGATGTTGACAGATGTTATTTGTGTTTGTGTAAGTGTAAACTTAATTTTAAATGTAAATTTATCAAATGTCATTTAAAAAATTTCCCTTTTTAAAGTTTTTCCGTTGCTGCTGCTGCTTCTTCTTCTTTTTTTTTTTTAATAGAGTTTATTTTTCAGAGCAGTTTTAGTTTCATAGCAAAATGGAGTGGAAAGTACAGAGACTCCCATATACCCCTTGCCTCCTGTGATGGTTAATACTGAGTATCAACTTGATTGGATTGAAGAATACGAAGTATTAATCCTGGGTGTGTCTGTGTGGTGTTGCCAAAAGAGATTAACATTTGAGTCAGTGGGCTGGAGAAGGCACATCCACCCTTAATCTGGATGGGCACAATCTCATCAGCTTCCAGCAAATGTAAAAGCAGGCAGAAAAATGTGAAAAGGAGAGACAGGCCTAGCCTCCAGGCCTACATCTTTCTCCTGTGCTGGATGCTTTCTGCCCTCGAACATTGGACTTCAAGTTCTTCAGTTTTGGGACTCAGATTGGCTCTCTTTGTTTCTCAGCTTGCAGACAGCCTACTGTGGAACCTTGTGATCCTGCAAGTTAATACTTAATAAACTTCCCTTCATGTGTGTGTATATATATATACACACATGTATATGTATATAGATATGTATATATACATACATGTATCATATATCTATACATAGATGTATCTATATATACATATCCATATATACATATCTATATACATAGATATACATATATAGATATACATAGATACGTATATATCTGTGTATATATACACAAAACACTGCTAGGAATCATAGACGATAGAAACAAATATATATGTGTGTGTGTGTGTGTGTGTGTGTGTATACACAAAACACTGCTAGGAATCATAGACAATAAAAATATATATATCCTATTAGTTCTGTTTCTCTAAGAGAACCCTGACTAAAACATCTCCACACTGCCTCCCTCACTATCAACATCTTGAAGGCATATGTTATCTTAAGAATGCATTCCATGGTTAAATAAGTTTGATTTCTACAACCTTGGTATACGATAATACTATACACTAGGACATACATTTCTAAGATAGTGAACAAGTCTTTCCTTATGTTCTATAACACTTACTTTTAGAAATTATCTTAAAAAATCATCAGATATGAGTACATATCACTTAAGTCATGTTTAACACAAAGAAAACTGGAAATATTCTATATATTTAATAAGAGGAAGGTGGTTACATGATTCACGTTATAACCTTAAACTGGAATTTAAGGTAGATGATATTTACTGGCGTAAAAGTTGCTGCAATAGGATGGTATATTCTATACCTTGAAAACACTAAAGACTCCATGAAAAGGCTCCTGGAAGTTATAAATGACTTTAGCACAGTTTCAGTATACAAAAATCAGTAGCATTTCTGTACACCAATAATGTTCAAGCTGAGAGCCAAATGAAGAACATAATCCCATTTACAATAGTCACACACACATTCACAAACCTGGGAATACATCTAACTAAGGAGGTGAAAGATATCTACAAGGAGAACTACAAAGCACTGCTAGGAATCACAGATGACACAAACAAATGAAAAAACATTACATGCTCATGGATTGGAAAAATCAATATTGTTAAAAGGGCCATACTGCTCAAAGCAATCTACAGATTAAATGCTATTGCTATCAAACTATCAATGTCATTTTTCACAGAATTGGAAAAAAACTATTCTAAAATTCATATGGAACCAAAAAAGAGCCTGAGTAGCCAATGCAAATCCAAAGCAAAAAGAACAAAGCTGAAAGCATCACGTTACTCAACTTCAAACCATACTATAATGCTTCTGTAACCAAAAGAGCATGGTACTGGTGCAAAAACAGATGCATAGACCAATGGAACAGAATAGATAACCCAGAAATAAAGCCACACACCTACAGCCATCTAACCTTTGACAAAGCTGACAAAATTAAGCAATGGGGAAAGGACTCCCTATTCAATAGCTTGCTAGCCACATGCAGAAGAATGAAATTGGATCACTACCTTTCACCATATACAAAAATTAACTAAAAATGGATTAAAGATTTAGATGTAAAACCTCAAACTATAAGAATGGTAGGAAAAAAAAACTAGTAAACACCATTCTGAGCATAGGCCTTAGGAAAGAATTTATGACTAAGTTCTCAAAAGCAACTGCAACAAAACAAAAATTGGCAATTGGGACCTAATTAAATCAAATAGCTTCTGCACGGCAAAAGAAGTTATCAACAGAGTAAATAGACAATTCACAGAATGGGCTAAAATATTTGCAAACTATGCAACCAACAATTGTCTTATATCCAGAATCTATAAGGAACTTAAACAATTGAACAAGCAAAAAACTAACAGCCCCATTAAAAATTGGGCAAAAGGCATGAACAGACACTTTTCAAAAGAAGATATACAAGAGGCCAACAAACATAAGAAAAAGTGCTCATCATCACTAATCATCAGAGAAATGCAAATCAAAACCATAATTAGATACCTTCTCACACCAGTCAGAATGGCTATTATTAAAAAGTCAAAAAACAACAGATGTTGGTGAGCCTGCGGAGAAAAGGGAATGCTTATATACTGTTGGCGGGAATTTAAATTAGTTCAGCCACTGTGGAAAGCAGTTTGGAGATTTCTTAAAGAACTTAAAACAGAATTACCATTCAACCCAGTAATCACATTACTTGGTACACATCCAAAAGCAAACAAATTGTTCTACCAAAAAGACACATGCATTCACAATATTAAGCACTATTCTTAATAGTAAAGTCATGGAATCTACATAGGTACCCATCAATGGTGGATTGGATAAAGAAAATGTGGTACATATACACCATGGAATATCATGCCATAAAAAAAGAATAAACTCATGTCTCTGCAGCAACCTGGATGCAGCTGGAGGCCATTATCCTAAGCAAATTAACACAGGAACAGAAAACCAATTATCGCATGTTCTCACATATAAGTGGGAGTTAAACATCAGGTACTCATGGCCATAAAGACAGCAACAATAGACAACAGGGACTACTAGAGGGAAAGGGTGGAAGGGGGAGCAAGAGTTGAAAAACTGACTGCTAGGCACTATGCTCAGTACCTGCGTGAAGAGATCATCTATACCATAAACTTCAGCATCACGCGGTATACCCAGTTAACAAATCTGCACATGTACCCACTGAATCTAAAATAAAAGTGGAGGAGAAAAAAATAAATAAAATTTTTAAAAAGGCTGAAATAAACTGCTAAGTAAAAGAAGCAGGATAGGGAAACACCATTTAAGCCCTATGGTGTCTAGTCATAATTATTGTAACTATATAAATCCACATATTATACATAATACACATATATAAAAATAAATTTAGGAAGATATAACAAAATATGAAGAATAGTTACCTCAAGGTAGTAGGATAACTATATTTTTCTGTATTACCTTTTTTTAAAAAAAATAGTAAACATGTATTAATTTTCCAATAGAAATAATTTTTAGAGGCAACGTGTTTAAGCATCCTAATTTTGGAGAAATACAGCATTTTAATCTATAGATGTCAGGCACTTTCCATATTTAATACAAACTAAGTCTGCAGACAAAAACTACAATTGTATGAAGAATCTATGAAGAGAAACCATGATGCCTACCTTCTGGTGAGAAGTGACGAAAACATAACAAGCGTTGTGTGTGACTCAGCAGCGTAATGGAGGCGGTTAATTTCCAGATGCTCTATGTCTTTACAAGTCCCTATAAGGGAGTACCTCTTCTCTCTGGAACAGAAATAACACTGAGTACACACATTTATTTAAAGGCTGGTTTTCAAAATCAATAATAGTATTGTTGGCATTTTTTCACTTCCAAACATCAATGGATGTTTGCCAAAGAACTAGAGAGAATCAAGGTTTTAGTATCTTCATCCTTCAGAAATACTGTGATTAACTACCAGAAATAATTAAAGCAAATGTTATATACTTTATTTTCATATGTTTAATAATATAACCAGAAGAAATATATTTAATAAATTAAAAATTATTGATAAAAATAGTAGTATAATTTTGTATATCTACTATCTACCAGACACAATGCTAGATCCTTTATATCTCATTTAATCCTCTCAACATCTTTTTATCTGATATTTATTCAACAATATTTATTGCTCTGTGCCAGGTACTGCGGGAAACACTGGAGATATAATGGTGATCACTACCATGATACAAGATAGTCATTAACATTCCCACTTTAAAATGAGGTAATTGAGGCTCTGGGATTTAATATTAAATAGCTTAACTTCAAACCTACTCTTTCTATTATAGCCCAATTAAAAGGAGTTTGCTAGTCTTATCACCATCACCACTAAATAAACTCCAAATCTTTTAAGTTAAAATGGAAAATACCAAAAAATACCAAAAAATCCCCAACAACTCATCTAAATGTAGTATAAAATATATAGAAAATACCTATATATAGCCTTTATAATTGGCAATATCACCTAATTTAATCCTCACTCAATCTTATGATATAAGTGTTAGTACTACCATTTTGTAGATGAGAACACTGTCTTAGAAATGTTCACCTTAAATCTGGGTCTGCCTAATTCTAATGCTTAAAAATCTCAAAAGGAGAATAAGAAAAGAAAAACTTACATTAAAATGGAGAAAGCAACAAAGAAGTAAGAAAAACAACTTATTTAAGCCGCCTGATGTATGCATACACATGCAAAACACACAGTGTCACACACCTGTATGGACTGTGGTACTGCCATTCAAACACCCATCATTATCTGGTAAAAGAGTACTGCGGTGGGAGGAGGATGACAGGGCAAAGCAACTAACTAGGAGGAGAAGCTGAATGCAAATCATCCTCAAATACAGATTGTAGCTACACAGGCTGCTTACTTTCAAGAGGGGTCTCACAGAAAAATAGCAGGAAATACTACCACTTCCTTGCTTATGACCTTAGGAAAGTTACTTATCTTCTCTGGGCTACAGTTTCCTATCTATAAATGAGGATAACAACAGTATCCAACTAATAGAGGTGTTATAAGGATTAACATTCACAAAGTACCTAAAGTATCATTTTCAATAATAAATGCTATATATATGTGTGTGTGTGTGTGTGTGTGTGTGTGTGTGTGTGTGTGTGTATGTATGTGTGGTTTAAAATAAGTATCTGAGTGGGGTTAATTATATTAACAGAGCCCTTTCATGCAACATATTACTCTCAGTTATATTTTATGTCTGTTAACATCTGAAGTAATCCTCACTTCAACCCTATGAGGTAGATATTATTGCCAGCTGGCTTTTAGCTTCAAAAGGCAGAAACTTGATTTTAGCAACTCCTCCAATCATTAGAAACTCATCAACTTAAAAGGGAATTTTTTTTGTTGTTGTTCCAAAATGATAGCCAATGAATTGGATAAAACACTATTTATCGATATCAAGTCTATCTTAAGTACCAAACCACCAAGAAATTACTTCATTAGTATAAAATTAAAACATGGAGAATTGAAAATTCAAATTAGACCTCCCATCAAGCCATAGTAGTCTGCTTGTCTACTGTGTTAAAAATTTCCTTTTACATGATATGATACCTTGAGAAGGCACACCATCACCAGTGTAGTATTTTCATGAAGAATATTTAACCTAAATTTAACAATAAAAAATTTCAGAACTATCTAAACTAACCCATCTTGCAAACAATTGGCCCAGGCTAATAAAAAAAAGTCAATGAGATTAGAGCCCAAAGGCTAGAATTTCATGTCCCACTGGGGATAGGCAAGTAATGTGTTTACCTTCTGGCATGAAGGTATTGGGAAGCCTCATAGAGATTTGAAATTTCACTTGAGAACCCTGGCTTGTCCTAAGGACTGTTTGTTACTTTGTTAAAGATTTTAAAAGAGTTTTTAGGCAGAATGGACGGAGTTGCTGAGAATAAACAGCCAGGGAATAAAGGATTCTGAAGGGAGAGAGGGACTCAAATCAGTGTTGAGATGTTGGTGAGTAGAAGAACTGATACAGAGAAAACAGGGGAGGAGAAAAAACTCTGAACCCTGGGAATTATACAGTCTCTGGGAATTACACAGCAGGTATAGTTATGCACAAATAATCTGCTGATGTGGGGAGGAAATATCAGTACTTACCTGTTTTCTATAAAAATAAAAAAAAATTATATAAATAATATAGATTAACACTAGTACCTTTAAAGTATATTTTTATTGAGGATAGACAATAAATTTTAAATTTTATTTATTATTATTGTTTTTATACAGTATGTGACCAAAATGTTTGGTGATCATTGTTCACAGGAACGAAAGAAAGACTTTCAGGTGTTGGTAGGTACTAGGACATTTGTTCCTGCTCTTAGGGATGAGGGAGACAGGGCAGTGCTTGGATGGCCTTCTGCTGAGTGGCCAGAGTTGACTGTGTATTGTACTGTTGTTAATCTGGAGGCATGATGTGGTCTGAAGCTCATATGAAAATGACAGATGAGTTCACTGAGATTCATCAAACTCTGCTCCATTTTCTTGCTTATTTATACAGAAATAAATGATACTTTGAGAAGAAATGTGGAAAACATAGTCAAAGATAATGAAAACTCCTGGGTGAGAAACTTGAAGGACATAGGGGCAAAGCAAGGCCACTCACTTTGGAGACTTGAGGGCCTCTCACTTTGACCCATGTGGGTGAAACAAAGCTGGGAAACGGGAAGGAACAGCCTACCATATCCTTTTTGTGAAAAAAACAAAATTTTTTTAGATCATGTATTGAGACGGTAGTGAGGAATGTGTTTCATCCAGAGGAAGACACAGCAGAAAAGGGGATGGAAGCACCTCTGCCTTCAGAATGCTATGTATGTCCAGTGCCAAGAATGAGCTTGAGATTTTAACAGTCATCACAGAGACCTGATAGGCATGAGGTGTCTGTCCTCCTTCACACTGGGGTATCTATATCCAACCTGTGATCTGTCTCCTGTCCCCATCATCCCCAACTTAGCTCCTCTCCACATTGTCACGAGTGCCTACTCAAAAGTCCTCACTGGGTCCTGTCTGTGGAATCCAGCCCATTGGCATGGTTTGGTCAGCCCAAATTTGAATGTCTTTAGGCAGAACTCATACAATTCAGTTTGCCACAGGTCTATCATTTCACATCATATGTTTGTGTTTGTTTTCTGCCTGTCCCTTAAAGCTTTTGAATTCTGAAACACAGGAGGAAGTCCAGATACATTGACCCAGCATACAAAGGCCTGCTCCTGTGTGTTTCTCCTGACTCATGTTTCATGGTAATATCCTCACAGGTGACTCAGATCTCTAAACTGTGTGCTTTGCAAAAACATAAAAAGTAATACATTATATTTTGCTCATATGATGATCTCTGCTTTCCCTTTTTTGTCTGCTTATCTTTCAAGTTAGCTGAAATGTCATTTCCCCACTGACATGTCTTTCCTGAATCTTTGAGAGAGGACAGACATCTGCCTCTTTTGTGCTCCTTCTGGACTTTATATGGTCTTTATCATAGTATTTATAACATTTTACTGATTATTATGTACAAATGCCTAGAACCTGACACCATGCCTGCCATTTCATAGGTGGCCAATAAATGTTTTTGCCAAGTTAAAAAATGTCAACAACATGACAGACACAAAAGGCTGGGATTTTTTTTTTTTTAATTAAAAGAGATTAAGCAGATATAACAACTAAATACAATGTATGAACCTTGACAGGACCTTAGATCAGGAGGAAAAAGACAGCTATAATTAATGGACAACTGGGAAATCTTAAATATTGATTAAAAGAATCTCTGTCAAAAACACATTGAAAACTATCTTAGGTCGTTTATTTCTTTAGATAAAATTATTCATTCATGCATTTATAATAATATTAAGTACCTATTCAGTGTAATAACCCTGCAGGTAAAAATTCTTGTAAGTAACAGAACCTAAAATACAGACTTGGCTTGGCCAAAAGGGTCAGGTGAAGGGTAGTGAGGACCCCTCTATCTCAGTCTGGCAAGTTAGCAAAATAACTAAACCATCATCTGTTACATTTCAGGACTCAGACCATCTGCCTACTGAAGTATTTTTCCTTCTAATGGAAGGGAAAAATTCAGACTGTTGGAGCAGGTTGGCTGCTTTATGCAGCCTTCAGTAAAGTCCTACAAGAAAGAATGGAAGGTCAGGAGGCAGTGAAGGAAAAAAAGATGTCTTTGCCAATAAAGCTACTTTTTATCCGTGGCTGAGAATAGGAGATCTGGACATTAGTAAGAGTGAAGAAGCCAAATTACAGATGCTTCATAATTATCTTGTGTCTATTTTTTGAATAGGTTATTCACATGACATAGAATTTTAAAGATACAAAAAGAGAGTAAAAAATCTCTCTCCCAGTCTTGTCCCCCAGCCATCTGTTTTCTTCACTCCCCAGAGGCAACCCCATTACCACTTTCATATGTCCTTTCAGAGATGTTCAATGCATTGCCATACTACACATACATTTCCACAAATGAAGCAGGTTATGCATACTGTTCTATACCTTGCTTTCTTCATGTAAGATGTTTTGTCACCTGATCATATCAGCACATACAAAGCTGCCTTGTTATTTTAAGAGCATCATTGTATAAAGCTTACATGATAAAAACCATAGAGTAGACAAAAATGCAAGAGGATATAACCATTTTATTTTATATAAAGAATATGGCTGTATTCTTTATATAAAAATATACCACTAAAAACTTAGAGTACCATTAAAAACACAGAGTACACAAGAATGCAAGAGAATGTATTAGATGTTTTCTCATGCAAATAAATAAGGTACTGGCTGCTGGGCAGGGAAGAGTTTGGAGGGGCTGTGATTAAGGTATCTGAGCATTGGGTACCAAAGACAAAGGCTGAGAAAGGTAGATGGGAAGATTTGTCTGAAGACATTTTTGAATCCTAAACATTCCATTGTATTGTGGCAGAGCATGTGAAAAGTTATTGAAGCTTCTATCATGAGAGGGGTGCAAAAGTGGCTAAGACTAAGCTGGAAGACATAAAGGAGACTGGGAGACATAAAGGAGAAGGGTAAGGAATACATGGTTCTCACAATTGGAAATTACAGCAAGGACTATGGCAGTGGATCCAGTAAATGAAGTTCGGAGGCCAAGCAAGTGGAACTGACATAAGTAGATGTTGGCACATGGTACCAAAAGGCCAAGGGCCAAGCAGTTACTCAAAGAGGCCAGCAAGGACAGAAAAGAATATGCAAACCCAAACATGTTGATGATGCCTTATGATTTGTCAGTCTTCCTCAGGAACTTGAGGAAGAGTGAAAGGGAAGAAGAGGCCAGCTACGGTGGCTCACGTTTGTAATCCCAGCCCTTTGGGAGGCTGAGGTGGGAGAACTGCTTGAGTCCAGGAGTTCGACACCAGCCTAGGTGACATGGCAAAACCCTACCTCTACCAAAAATACAAAAATTAGCCATGTGTAGTGGTGCATGCCTGTAGTCCCAGCTACAAGGGAGGCTGACATGGGAGGATGATTTGAGCCCAGGAGATGGAGGTTGCAGTGAGCCAGGATTGAGCCTTTGTACTTCTGTCTGGGCAACAGAGCCAGACCCTGTCTCAAAAGAAAAGAAAGAAAAGAAGAGTAGAAGTGATACAAATAGGAGAGAGGGGTAGAATCTTAGTTTAAAGCTGAAATCAATTTTAATTCAGAAATGACCAAGTAACTTCAAATTTATCTGTGGAAATGTTATTGGTGGGAGTACCAGGAAAAGACACTGAGATCAATAAATTTTTTTAATATAGGCAAATAATGTTTTACAGATTTAAGATCAATAACTATGGCCAGGCACGGTGGCTCAAGCCTGTAATCCCAGCACTTTGGGAGGCCAAGGCGGGTGGATCACAAGGTCGGGAGATTGAGACCATCCTGGCTAAGACGGTGAAACCCCATCTCTACTAAAAAATACAAAAAATTAGCTGGGTGTGGTGGCAGGTGCCTGTAGTGCCAGCTACTCAGGAGGCTGAGGCAGGAGAATGGTGTGAACCCAGGAGGCGGAGCTTGCAGTGAGCCGAGATCACACCACTGCACTCCAGCCTGGGCGACACAGTGAGACTCCATCTCAAAAAAAAAAAAAAAAAAAAAAAAAGATCAATAACTACAAAACTTAAACTTACACAGCCAGCTCTTAGGGGTGTTACAAGGATTCAATGACATGGGTGTGAGAAAATAGAATGGTGTGATTTTCTGATTACAGTTTCTGATAGTAACTTTTCTTTGACTTTTCTCCAAGTTTTGGGAGGTTTATTGTAGTCCCATATGTAGAACCCATACCTTCCACCTTATCTTATACAGACTCACTTCCAAAGAGCATTAAGTTTGAAATAAATGAATCTTGAATTTGAATTCGACTTTTGTCATGCACTAGCTGTATGAATTTGGGGAAACAAGTTCTCTGAATCTTTGAGTCTTCATCCATAAAATATAGAAGTCAAAAATCATTTCATACATGTATTATGTAAGACAATAAAACATACAAAGCACATTGTCTGGTTCATGGTTGGTGGGCCTATCTTCTTTCCCTAAAGTTTATTTATTTATTTAGTATTTTATTATTATTATTCTTTTTCAAGACAGGGTCTCACTGTGTCACCTAGGCTGGAGAGCAGTGGTGCGATCATGGCTCACTTCAACTTTGACCTCTGGGCTCAAGTGATCCTCCCACTTCAGGGTCCTAAGTAGCCATGACCACAGGTGAGAGTCACCACGCTCAGCTAATTTTGTTTATTTTTGGTAGAGAACAGGGCTCGCCATGTTGTCCTTGGTCTCAAATTCCTGGGTTCAAGCCATCCTCCTGCCTCTGCCTCCTAAAGTGCTAGGATTACAGGCATGCTCAGCCTTCCTTTAAAGTTTAAACTATGTTGCCTAGCTTTTAAAATTAATTAATTAATTTTTTGAGACAGGGTCTCGCTCTGTCCCCTAGGCTGGAGTGTAGTACTGGGATCTCAGCTCACTGCAATCTCTGCCTCCCAGGCTCAAGCCACCTTCTCACCTAAGCCTCCTGAGTAGCTGAGACTACAGGCATGTGCCACTACGCCTGGATAATTTTTGTAGAGATGGGGTCTCACTTTGCTGCCTAGGCTTGTCTTGAACTTCTGAGCTCAAGTGATCTGCCTGCCTTGGCCTATCAAAGTGCTAGGATTACAGGCATGAGCTACTGCACCTGGTCAGTTGCCTAGCTTTTGATTTGGAATATTTGATCATCTTATCACATGTCCTAACTAAAAGAGATTAAACTCTGTAATATATGACTCCTAGTTATTGCTCCTGGTTTACTGAGTAATAAACACCCTTACATGCAGTGAAGGAAGCATAATATAAGCATTTAAATATATAAACATTTAAATATAAAATATATGATACATAAACAGAAATCTCCTCAAGTCTTACCCTGAGACTGAGTACAAGGGTTGGATATATAATTTTCCACTTTCTCCAAATAGATATTGTCATTTTAAAAGGTATTTGCCTCAAATCCAACAAATTTTAAAAAGAAGAAACTTCACAACAGATAATAAAAATCAACAGTATCTATTATTCATTAAAGATGGTAGATTGAACATATGTACTTAAATCTATCCCTTTCCAAAACCAAACTAAAATACAATTTTATGTTAAATATTTTATTGAAAAGCAAAAACAAGACTGGGTACAATGGCTCATGTCTGTAATCCCAGTGCTTTGGAAAGTCAAGGTAAGGGGATCACTTGAGGCCAGGAGCTTGAGGCCAGCCTGGGCAACATAGCAAGACTTTGCCTCTATAAAATATAAAAAAAAAGTAGTCAGGTTTAGTGGCACACACATGTTGTCTCAAATGCTTGTGGGGCTGAGGCAGGAGGATCACTTGAGCCCAAGGGTTCCAGGTTGTAATGAGCTATGTTAGCACCACTACACTTCAGCCTGGTGACAGAATGAGACCTTGTCTCTTAAAAAAAAAATCAAAACAAATAAGAAAAAGGAGAATGAGAGATGAGTGACAGTAACCACAATTTGGAAGCTAGAAAGCAGGACTACTGCAAACTGATTTAGCAGACCCAAGCAAGCTGGTTCCTAAACCAGCAGTTGGTAATGAAAAGCTAGGGAGCAATTTTGTACTACAATTTCCAAAAGACTTAGGAATTGGTGACAGCCAGTGCTTATGAAAGTAAGATAAAGATAAGACTATAAAAAACTTGGTTAGAAATTTATTTAAGAATTAGATACTTTCTTTAGAGGAATAAAAGAATAGGTAGCAAAAACAAACAAACAAACAAACAAACAAACAAATGAAGAAGAAACTAAAAAGAATTAGATACTTTCTAATTAACTGCCACCATTCACAACCAGCCAAGTACTTTTCCCTCTCTCATCCTAGCAGAAGACCAAAAGTTCACTCTTTGGCATGAGTAAAATAGTCTTGAACTGGGGAATTTTTTTATTTTTGAGATGGCATCTTGCTCTGTTGTCCAGGCTGGAGTGCAGTGGTGTGATCTCAGCTCACTGCAACCTCCGCCTCCTGGGCTCAAGTGATCCTCCCACTTCAGCCTCCCAAGTAGCTGGGATCAAAGGTATGCACCACCATACCTGGCTAATTTTTATATATTTTTTTTTCAGTAGAGATGGTGTTTCACCATGTTGGCTGGGCTGATCTTGAACTCTTGACCTCAAGTGATCCACCTGCCTCAGCCTCCCAAAGTGCTGGGATTACAGGTGTGAGCCACCGTGCCCAGCCTTGAACTGAGAAATTTTGTAGGGTACTCTGTTGAAAGGGGGAAAACTGAATGAAATTTTATTTGCTGAATATTGAGACTCTAAGTCCTCTTCTACTTGGTTCACACAATGCTAGCAGCCCATCTTATAGCCTCTAGGTAGGAAAGTGGAGGATACTTCTTTGGTGAATCTAACAGGCCCGAAAGAAAGAAGTTCAATAAAACATTAGGTTCCTGGATAAAACAGCAGTCAGATCTAGGAAATTCATAGTCATTAAGCCCCAATTATGTGTTATCGAGGTATCCACTTCCTTACTACCTTAACTATAAGGTGTCAGTCAAGGACCACTAGACTTCTGAGGAAAGCCCTTAACAGGAAAGATGGAGGGTAAAACAAACAGAAAATAAGACTCCTTAGGGACATAAAATTTCAAAGAAGTTTCTAACATGTAAGAGAAGAACTACATCCATGAAAGAAGAATAGATGGTCTAAACAAAAACAAAAGAACATTCAGGGAACAAGAAAGTACTGCTGAGAGACAAAATGATGATAAAATTGAAGAACTCAATAGAAAGGTCAGATCTCCCAGCAAGTAAAGACACTAAGAAAACGAACATAGGAGAGAAAGGGCATGAATATTAGAAAATTAGTCTGGGAGGTTCAACATCCAAATAACAGAAGGAGAGAACCAAGAAAATGAAAAGAAAAAAATTCAAAAATATAATTTATAAAAATTTTCCTGCACTAAAGAAGATGAATTTTCAGATTAAAAGGGCTCACTAGTACCTGGCTGAATGAATGAAAATAGGTCTCCAAAAGGGCATATCCTAATAAAATTTCAAATCTCTGATAGAAATAGAAAATCTTAATAGCTTCTAGAAACGAAAAATAGGTAAAACAGAAATCAGAATATCTTTCAACTTTTCAACACTGGAGGCTAAATGACAATGGAGGGAAGCCATAAAAAGTCAGAAAGAAAATGAATTACAAACCAGAATCCTATACTCAGGCACAATATCAATCAAATGTCAGTAAATAGTAAAGACATATTCAGACAGGCAAGACCAACTCAACAAGGAAAAGACACGAAAACTGGGAGATCCAATTCAAAACAGGGACAAAAATAAGCCTCAAGTTGATAGTGAAAAGGGATCTGTACTATGTGGGACACAGTTTTCAACCAAATCAGAAATAAGTACATAGGGAACCAAGCAAATGACAAGACAATTATTAAGTTTAGGAAAAGCAGAGTTAGATACACGATACGATTCAGCTACAAACTGAGTTTATATCATTATAATAACATGCACAATTGAATACTAAACTTACCAAAATCTTTATATAACTATATAGAAATGATGGTGTGCTTGTGGCAGTAGGGTAGGAGATCATAAAGAGATCTAAGTTTACAGCTTGCATAGTAAGGATTTAGTAGATTATCTGTGAAACTGAAAAAAAAAATCAAGAAGTAGAAACATAATCATGTGATTCAGAGATATTCTGTTTTATAATTACCAAAAGACACAGTTAAAAAAGAATTTGCAAATTTCTTCTTTCTTATTTTGGTACTTGGAATATAGTGTGAGATTTTTTATTTCTAGTTTTTGTTGTATCTTCTATTACATAAATGCATTGTTTGACACTTATAAAATGCAAGTGTTTTTTGAGTGATTTTAAGAATTTGGCTTAAAAATTGATTGCTACAATGTATTATTTGTACTAAGAAGTAACTTGACCCAAAACACCCTGTATGTTTGCTTAGGGTATTTTTTTTCAATGTCTGAAAGTAAAAGGCATTCCTGCCACAACTGTAAACAAACTTATCCTAAATATGTTAAAACATATTCCTGGGCACTCTATTTGTATATCTTTCATGCCTTGAAAATCTGAAGGTTAATCCAAACTCACATGTCTTAGCATATTTAAGAAAAAAACTACTTTTAATATCAGCCTTTTAAATTTCATGAAGATTTTGGTGAGGAATAACAGTACATACTTTAAGCATTGACAAAACTTTGAAAGTTTCCTTCTATAAAATGGGAAATACTCAATATCTAAATCCACATCAGGCATGAGCAATCAGTATTTAACATTGGCTGTTTTGTGTTTCGTATTTATAATGTTCAAAATGCAAGCATAACATTTAATCTTTGTCCACATGGTTTTACAAAAGCAAATCTTAAATTACCAAAAAAAAAAAAAAAGAAAATGATTGCATCTGGGGATTGGAAAATGATGGAAGGAAGTTTAGAGCAGGAGACTGCTGTTGTAAATCTTGTATGACTACTTAATTTTTAAAATAATTTGATGTGTAACTTTGATAAATTAAAAAAGCATACAATTAATTTTAATAGTCTGTGGAAATTTAGTAGGCATTTATAAATTCTTAAGTGTGCTGCATATGAATTGCTGTGTCATACAACTTCAGAGGAGAAATTTCTAGAAAACAGGTATTGTACCAGACAAGTATCTGCCATGGAAGCCAGCATATGGCAGATATGTAAACATCACTACTTTACTTGGTAACCATGACAAAAACAGGCACTACTGTGGGTAGGAGCATAGGTTCTAGACTAGATTCAAATCCTGGCTCTATTTCTTTCTAGTTATATAATCCTTGATAAGATATTAAACCTCTTTTTGCTTAAGCTCCCTTATCTGTAAAATCTTAATTTCATAGGAATGTGGTGATTGTCAAATGATATATGAACAGTAATTAGCAAAATGCCTGAGACACAGTAAGTAGCTAATACTTGTTAGCTATTTTTATTTAGTATTCCAAAATTCCTAACTTGGGATCATAAGGATCATGTCCACTGCACCTCCTCCTACTCCTCCACACTCATCTTGGGACATTTTATTTCACACAATGTCTTGTTCAACCACCCCACATAGATCAAACTCACTTATCTCCCTAAAGACAATCATGCCTGATTAACTACAAAACATAGACTAGAAATAGATGTCATACCTGAAACCACGTCTCTTTTCTTTTCCATCCCTGTTTTCCTTTAAGGAATCTACAGCAGGATTTGTAATGAGAAGACCTAGGTTTGAGTAGGTCATTCAGCCTGAGTATCCATTTTCTCATCTGTAAAGTGGAGATGATTGCATCTGCTGGAGTGGATGTTTGTTGTTTGACTTCTCACCATTCTTTTCTGCTACTCTGGTAGCCGTATATGGATTTTGCTTTGGAAATTTTATCCCAGCTCTAGAGATGTATCTAGCTGCCAAAGTCAATCAGCATATCCTTCTCTCTCTCTGTCTACAGTGATGGGTCCAGAGATTGGCATTTAGCCAAATCACGGCCAGTGATACTCAAAACTGTCAGGGCTACCAAGACTGGAGTTAACAATGCCGCTAATCCAGAGAGAAACAGCTGGGAGTCTCATATCAGCCTATCTGAACATTCCATCCTATGACCCAACATACCCTTTTTTGGCCTAAGGTAGAGAGAGAGCGAGAGCGTGTGTGTGTGTGTGTGTGTGTCCGCGTGTATGGCAGGAGGGCTTAAGGCAGTGTGTGTGTGTGTGGTGGGGGGAATGTTCTTACTTACAACCAAAGGAGTCTTAACTCTTGCCTACCTTATAGGTATTATCTCCAACGTTTCTGGGATTAACTGACATGATAAATATAAAAATATTTGGTAAACTCAAAGCAGCATGCAAATGGTAACTGTTATTATTAACATAATTTTTTATAAAACAAGCCTAATGCCTACACAAAGCAAGGTATGCCTTGTAACAGTTCTAAATAATTTTTATAAAAACCAAAGTACCCTGTTAAAAGTCTGGACATGTTGGATATTATTTGTGAATATATATTTTGTATAAAATATAACAATGTGCAATTGTTGCTCAAATCACTCCAGGTTAGGCCTCTGACAGTAGCTCATTTGCCTTTCTGATACATCAAACATAAAAGGTTAAGCTAGTACCCCTCAAACCTCTATTTTTACCCTGTGATATTTATGCTCCATAAACCTATTTGAACCCTTATGAAAATATGTATTTTGTACTAATTACTTATAAGTGAATTTTGCCGGGCTTAATTAGTACAGTCTGGAGAAGTACAATTGCTTTATTACTTATAAATAAAACATTAATTAAGGGGAAATTGAAAAAAGGTACCTAGTCCATATTTTTAAAAAGATGATTTCATAAACTTATAAAATAAAATATTTTGAAGTCAGAATAAAAATTGGAAGTAAATGGATATTCCAAATGAGCTCACAGGCTTTAAAAAAGCATTTGTTTTCTTAAATGTATCTATCTATTTATGTCTAATAGGATTGATTTGACTGGCACTTCTTTTCTTTCTGGCTAAAGGAGAGGTAAACTTCAGCTCAACTACTGTTTGATTTCTCAGAAACTGAGTAAGTGCAGTTGAAATAAATGTTGTTTTACAGTATTTGCTCCATCTGATATATCCTTGGTTTTATCTCCAGGTTAGGCTCCTTTAGGTAAAAGTTCAGATAATCAGCTAATGAGGCCGATTTTTGTCGCACATCCATTATCATTACCTAATGACAGTGAATGTAATAATGCAAAAATCATCATCATGAGCATGAATGTATACATTTTCTCAATTAAAAATATTCAATTAAGAATTTAAAAATTGAGCTATAATGACTTTTTTAAAAGAAAATAATGAAACAAGAATGACGTTTTTGAATTAAAGATAACTTTAAAGATGCCCCTGTTGTGTCGGATCTAAAAAGGTATATATAACTTTCGCATCTCTCTTCATCACGTTTTTATATATAAAAGTTATATACATATATACATAACTTTTGACCCACTAAACTTAGTTTTAGATGACATTGAGTTGGACTAAGAATTCTGATTTAACTAACATGTGTGTTCAAAATAGTGTGGAAAAAAAGCAATTCCATAAATATTTTGTGCAAAGGCAATGCCCATGGAGTAAGTCTACGGTTTCCAAACTGCTACTGAGAAAGTCAAATAATAATCCAAGTATGTAAGTTTTGTGTGTTGTCTCCTTCCCTACAATTACATTTTAAAGTAGGAAAAAATAGGAGTCTGAATATGAAGATAAATTAAACTGCAGATTAAGATCAAATTTCATAAAAAAGAGCAACTCCTAGAAACTAATGAAACTTAACAAACATTTATTGAGTGTATTCTAGGTAACTGAAGTAGTACTAGGTACAATAGGAAATAGAAAAATGAATAATACACAGGTCAGGTCCTCAAGGCACTTACAAGCTGTTGAATAGTAAGTTACATACAATAAGAATGACAACATTCTACTTTAGACTTGAACGTTATAAATGAAGCTAAAAGCTCCGTTGTATAAGCCAATTTACATTCAAATACTTTAGTCCATATTTTCCCAGGTCAATCTGATTACCATCAGTGTTGTATACCTTTATGAATACATATCACTTTACACTGTAGAAATTTGGTTATGTATCTGCCTTCTCGGCTAGCCTATGAGCTTCTCTAGAGTGAGGAAGAGAGGTCATATTACGGAGTCTAGTGTAGCATACATGCATAATAATTGTATCAATCAATAAAGCAGATTGTTAGATGTGCTATCAGTGAAATAAGTGCAAAGTGAGAATGAGTAAACCAAACAAGGAATAGTTTAATTACCATTGGAGAGCTTGAAGAAAGGTTCAAAGACAGTATAGCATTTTTAAAAAATTGAGGCTGGGGATGGCAGCTCATACCTGTAATCCCAGCACTCTGGGAGTCCGAGGTAGGAGGGTTGCTTTAGGTCAGGAGTTCAAGACCAGCCTGGGTAACACAGTGAGACTTCATCTCTTAAAAAAAGAGTTGGGATTTTAATATATAGAAATAGAGGAAACAGAGAATAGGTAAATGGAATGGGAAAGGTTTGCAAAAGCACAAAGGTAAAAAAGTACTGGGGATGCTTTAAAAATATTTATAATCTAGTATTTTCAGAATTCCAGGATTTTGTGATTGATTGATAGATGTATTAGTAGTATCTTGAGGGTTAGTCTAGATGTTTCTCCTAGGCAAGTTAGTAGGGATCTGAGTGGGTCTGCTTTCCCAGATCTGCATACATAGGGGACAAAAACAGGTACCACAAAAATGGCCCTTGGGAACCTATCTGCATGACAGGACATAATTCAAATGTCTATAACAAGCTTGTTCAATGCATGGCCTGCAGTCTGCATGAGACCCAGGATGGCTTTGAATGCAGCCCAACACAAATTCGTAAACTTTCTTAAAACTTTATATGATTTTTGGTAAATTTTTTTAGTTCATCATCTATCATTAGTATTAGTGTATTTTATGTGTGGCCCATGACAATTCTTCTTCCAGTGTGATCCAGGGATGCCAAAGAGATTGGACACCTTTGGTCTATAATAATTTGGAATAATGTAACTCTTTACTAAGTTATATTTCATTGAACAATATACATCTACAGAAATGCAATACATGCTTGCAGAATGCAGTTCAATCCAGTATATTTTGCCAAATTAATTTGACCACAGAACTCTTTTGTTATAAAATTCTTATTGGCATTTTGATTTGAAACTTTTTTTTAGTTTCCCTTTATTTAAAATGTAAGGTATCAAATAGAGAAAAAAAAATACAAAGGAACAATGAAATGAAAAGTTGTTTTTCTGAAAGGCAAACAAAATTGATAAACCATTAGATAGACTAGGAAAAGAGGAGAGAAGATCCAAATAAACACAATAAGAAATGAAAAGGGAGACATTACAACTGATATCACAGAAATACAAAAGATTATCAACTATTATGAACAACTATATGCTCAAAAACTAGAAAACTTAGAGGGATGGATACATTCCTAGAAACACACAACCCCCTGAGGTTGAACCAGGAAGAAATAGAGCCCTTGAACAGATTAACAATGAACAGCAAGATTAAGTCAGTAAATAAAAAAAGTCCCAACAGGGCTGAGTGCGGTGGCTCATGCCTATAGTCCCAGCACTTTGGGAGGCCAAGGCAGATGGAATGCTTAAGCCCAGGAGTTTGAGACCAGCCTGGGCAATATAGTGAATATAGTGAAACCCTGTCTCTACAAAAAATACAAAAATTAGCTGGGTGTGGTGACATATGCACCTATAGTCCCAGCTACTTGAGAGGGGTGAAATGGGAGGATCACCTGAGCCTGAGAGGTCAAGGCTGCAGTGAACCATAACTCAGGCTGTCACTCTAGCCTGAGTGACAGAGTGAGATTCTGTCAAAAAAAATAGAAAAACAAAACACACAAAAAAACCCAAAGCAAGCAAGCAAACAAACAAACAAAAAACAACCCCAAACTCCCAATAAAACAAAAGTGCAGGAGCAGATGAAAATCAAGGAGGAGGTAATTTTATCTAACTCATTCTATGAGGTCCATATGGCACCAAAACCAGACAAGGACACAACAACAACAAAACTAAAGACTAATATTCCTGATGAAGATAGATGGAAACATCTTCCACAAAATACTAGCAAATAGAATTCCAACAGCACATCAAAAACATAACACATGATGAGATAGGATTTATGCAAAGATGATTCAACATACACAAATCAATAAATGTAATACGTCACAAAACACAACTAAGGACAAAAATCATATGATCATCTTAATAGATGCAGAAAAAGCATTCAATAAAATTCAGCATTCCTTCATGATAAAAATCCTCAACAAACTAGGCATAGAAGAAACATACTTCCAAATAATAAAGGCCATTTATGACAATCCTACAGCCAACATTAGACTTGGTGGGGAAAAGCTGAAAGAATTGCCTCTAAGAACTGAAACAAGATAAGGATGCCCACATTCACCATTCTTATTCCACACAGTAATGGATGTCCTTGCCACAGCAATCAGGCAAGATAAAAAAAAAATAAAAGGTATCTGAATTGGAAAAGAGAAAGTCAAATTATCCCTGTTCACTGATGATATGATCTTATATCCAGAAAATTCTAAAGACTCCACCAAAAACCTCTTAGATTTGATCAATGAATCCAGTAAAGTTTCAGGATACAAAATTACCACACAGATATCAGTAGCATATCTATATGCCAATAACGATATAGTAAAGGACCAAATGAAGAAGGCAATCTCATTGACAATAGCTACAGAAAACCACCCAAAACCCTAGAAATATATTTAACCAAGGTGAGATATCTCTATAAACAGAACTACAAAACACTGATGAAAAAATCGTTGATGACACAAACAAATGGAAAAACATCCTATGCTCATGGATTGGAAGAATCAGTATTGTTAAAACGACCATATTGCCCAAAGCAATCTACAGATTCAACACAATCCCTATCAAATTAGCAGCACCATTTTTCACAGAATTAGAAAAAACAATCCTAAAATTAATATGGATCTAAAAAATAAGACCCCAAATAGCCAAATCAATTGTAAGCAAAAAAAATGAAGCTGGAGACATCACATAACCTGACTCCAGTTTACACTACAAGGCTATAGTAACCAAAATAGCATGGTACTGGTATGAAAACAGACACAACGATCAATGGATCAGAATAGAGAACCCAGAAATAAAGCCATATACATATAACCAACTGATGTCCAACAAAGTCAACAAAAATATACACTGAGAGGCTGGGTGCAGTGGCTCACACCTGTAATCCCAGCACTTTGGGAGGCCGAGACTAGCAGATCACTTGAGGCCAGGAGTTCCAGACCACCCTGGCCAACACAGTGAAACCCTGTCTCTACTACAAATAAAAGAATTAGCTGGGCATGGTGGTGCATGTCTGTAATCCCAGCTACTAGGGTGGTTGAGGCACGAGAATGATTGAACGCAGGAGGCAGAGGTTGCAGTGATCCGAAATTTCACCACTGCACTTCAGCCTGGGAAAGAGTGAGATTCTGTCTCAAGGAAAAAACCAAAATACACTGGAGAAAGTACATCCTATTCAATAAGGGGTACTGGGAAAATTGGATAGCCATATGCATAAGAATTTTTGTATATCACCATATACAAAAATTAACTCAAGATGGATTACATACCTAAATGTAAGATTGGGAACTACAAAATCCTAGAAGAAAACCTAGGAAATCTCTTCTGAACACTGATCTAGACAAAGAATTTATGAGTAAGTTCTCAAAGACAAATGCCAGAAAAACAAAAATAGACAAATATGACTAAATTAAACTAAAAAGATTCTGCACAGCAAAAGAAACAATTAACAGAAAAAACAGACAATCTATAGAACGGGAAAAAATTTTGTAAACTCTGCATCCAAATAAAGGGCTAATATCCAGAATCTACAAGGAACTCCAACAACTCAACAACGAGAAACACATTAAAAAGTAAGCAAAGTAAATGAGCAGACATTATTCAAAAGCAGACACACAAGTGGCTAACAAACACATGAAAAAATGCACAACATCACTAATCATCAGAGAAATAAAAATTAAAACCACAATGAGATGCCATCTGACACCAGTCAGAAGCACTATTATTAAAAAGTGAAAAAACAACAGATGTTGCAGAGGATGGGGATAATAAAAATATGTACACACCATTGGTAGGAATGTAAATTAGTACAACCTTTATGGAAAACAGTAGGGAAATTTCTTCAAGAACTAAAAATAGAACAAAATTCGATCCAGCAATCCCACCACTTGAGTATGTACCCAATGGGAAAGAAATCCTTATACCAAAAAGATACTTGCACTCATGTTCACTGCAGCACTATTCACAAAAGCAAAGATGTGGAATCAACTTAAGTGTCCATCAACAGAGGACTGGATAAAGAAAATGTGGTATATATATGTCATGGAATACTACTCAGCCATAAAAAAAGAATGAAGTTGTGTCTTTTGCAGCAACATGGGTGGAACTGGAGGTCATTATAGCTAAGTGAAATAACTCGGAAAGAGAAAGTAAAATACTGCATGTTTTCACACAAGCGAGGAGTAAATGATGGAAACACCTGGACATACAGAGTGGAATAATAGACCCTGGAGACAACAAAAGGTGGGAGGATGGGAAGGGGTGAGGGTTGAAAAATTACCTATTGGGTACATTGTTCATTATTCAGGTGACAAGTACAATAAAAGCCCAGACTTTACCACTACGCAATACATGTATGTAAAAGTCTGCACTTGTACCCATTAAATATACAAAAATTAAAAGAATTTTTTTGAAGAATTACTTTGGCCTCATCTATTACTTCAAAGGATTTAAACATGGTTCTTTACATGTGGTTAACTTGAATAATTTTTTTTTGAGGCGGAGTTTCGCTCTTGTTGCACAGGCTGGAGTCCAGTGGCATGATCTTGGCACACTGCAACCTCTGCCTCTCAGTTTCAAGTGATTCTCCTGCCTCAGCCTCCCGAGTAACTGGGATTACAGGCATGAACCATGCCTGGCTAATTTTTTTTTTTTTTTTTTTTTTTAGTAGAGACGGGGTTTCTCAGTGTTGGTCAGGCTGGTCTTGAACTGTCGACCTCAGGTGATCTGCCCTCCTTGGCCTCCAAAAGTGCTGGGATTACAGGTGTGAGCCACTGTACGCTCAAGTTTTGGGGTATTATTTAGTCCCTTTTTTAGCATGGTTTAAGTTGTGAAGAAAATTGTCTAGGTTTTCAAGTACCCTGATGCTTTTCCCATTAACTGAAGATGTGTAACTGTAGTTCCATCTAAATGCTTTTAAAACCTCAAAACAAAAAATAACAAAGCACAAGCTCAACACAAAAACTGACCTGGTCTGAAAGACTAATCAACTTAATCTTCTGCATATTCTTGACTTTTCTTACTACCAAACACTCTGATGTAAAATAAGCTTCTATCTTTTATGTACAATTTTCCTCCTTTTTCCTTTTAAAAATATTTTTATTATTAACCATCAACTTCATGTTTTTCAATTTGTTCATCCATTCATTTATTATTGTAAGAAGTATTTATTTAATATCAACTATGAACCAAGTACTATGCTAGATTCTGGGTTGAATTTTTTTAAGAAATACGATGATTTTATTTAAGAAATGTAAGGTATCACTACACTGTAACTTAAATCTTGAGTCACTGAATGGGTCTATTTCAAGTGTTATAATGTTATATTACTGGTGGGAACAACAACTCCTAAGTGCCCACTAATTTGGTAGCAAGCTGAGGATATGAGATTGCACATAATAAATAAGAAACTATAAATACATGTTTACTTCCAACTTATATACCCAAATGTAATCTACATGCTTCTCTGCATGATGAACTCTTCCTTAAAAAATTTACAAGACCTACTCATACAAATATCAAAAATATAGGCTATTGTATAATAAGTATCAAGTAAGTTTTATAGGAATTCAGAGTCCTATTGGGGTAGTCAGGAAAAGCAGGTGTTGTGATTTGGATTTGTGTCCCTGGCCAAATCTCATGTCAAATTGTAATCCTCAGTATTGGAGGAGCGCCCTGGTGGGAGGTGATTGGATCATGGGGGTAGATTTTCCTCTGGCTGTTCTCATGATAAGGAGTGAGTTCTCATGAGATCTCATTGTTTAAAAGTATGCAGCACTAGCCCCTTTGCTCTCTTCCTCCTACTCTGGCCATAAAACACGTGCCTGCTTCCCCTTCACCAATGATTTTAAGTTTCATGAGGCTTCCCCAGCCATGCTTCCTGTACAGTTTACGGAACTGTGAGTCAATTAAACCACTTTTATTTATAAAGTACCCAGTCTTAACCAGTTCTTTACAGTAACGTGAGAACTGATTAATACAACTAGTGTTAAAATTAGTCTTAAAGATTAGCACTTCAGTAGACAGAAGTAAAGAGGGAAAATATTCTAAGTAAGGAGAAAGGACAAAAGCAAAGATATATGGGTGGTATACATTATAAGACATCTTCAGAAAGCAGTGCCTGGTACATGGTGGGCATGTTGTAAATAATGGTAGATGAGTAGATGAATGGATTTATCAGAGGATTAATGAAGGGAAACAGCAAGATGGGAAGGTTGGACTGGGGCCAGATAATTGAGGGTCTTAAAAATGAAGCGAAGTCACCTAAAATGTACTCTGTATACTTGGGCTTTTCAAGTAGAAATATATACCTCATGGTCCACTGGAAGGCCCAGGATAAACATGAAGCATCTTCTCGACTCTTCAATTTTACTTGAACATTTGAAGAATTAAGTGAAGAGATTTAAGTGATACCTAATTTAAAACATTCTTTTTATATTAAAACAAACAGGTGTATTTTGGAGTGAAATGTAAAACATGTGAATTTTTAATGTAAAACAAGAGACTTCAAGGAAATATTGAGCTTGTGGGGAGGTGCTTTCAGCTATGCTACTTTTGTATAAATCCTTTTCTGGCAGTGGATATGTGGGACCATAAGAGGGATTTGAGCAAGGTACCAACAGGATTAAAGTGATGATTTACTTAATGTAGCAGCAGGATGCAGGTTGGTCTAGAATATGGAGATGAGCAATCTGTAACCTAGCTAAAGAACTATGGAAAAAGTTCCTCTGACAAAATTTTAATCAAGCTCCTCTGAGTCCTCTTTTTAACTAGGCTCCAATCTTGGGCTCTGTTCTTAGTTCCCCTCTCCTCAGAAAAAGTAAAGAAAGAAAAAAAGATAATGGCTAGCTTTGTTTAATGTCCCATATCCATGAACAATACACAGTTGTTACAAACAAGTGAATTGAATGGATGTAAGTCAATAAAAGCTTATAAATGAGCTTTTCAGTAATAACTATCCCTAAAATAACCATATGTATATATATATATATGCCTAAAAACAGTTGCCAAAATCTTTTTGGTAACTGGAAACTTTAGAGTTATGCTATGTTGAGTAAGAGATAGTTACTGAATATCTAGATAATTTCTAAGAAAGATAAAACTACTGAAACAGGCTGGGCACCACAGCTCACATCTGTAATCCCAGCACTTGCCTATGGCCATACCACCCTGAATGCGCCCAGTCTCGTCTGTAATCGCAGCACTTTGAGGGGCCAAGGTGGGCCGATCACCTGAGGCCAGGAGTTTGAGACCAGCCTGGCCAACATGGTGAAACCCCGTCTCTACTAAAAATACAGAAAATTAGCTGGGCGTGGTGGCACCACCGGTAATCCCAGCTACTCGGGAGGCTGAGAGAGGAGAATCGCTTGAATCTGGGAGGTGGAGGTTGCAGTGAGCCAAGATGGCACCACTGCAGTCCAGCCTGCGTGACAGAGTGAGACTCTGTCTTAAAAACAAAAACAAAAACAAAAACCATAACACTGAAACATTAATTGCTGAACATAAGTTTATCAACTTTTGGCATCTTGTTTTCATACAATATAAAGAAGTTAAGATATCTAGGTCTGTAAAAAAAAGTCCTTTTGCCACATGAAAAACTATAGTATGAGGAAGCGTATGTCTGTAGGAATTGTGAGATGGTGTGTTTATAAAATGCTGATCTATGACAGTTTACAGTTTTCTACTTCCTAGTTTTCTCTGTAAGGAAAAGACTACTGATGGCTAAAAGTACAAGCAGCGTGGCTGGCAAGATGACCAAATAGGAACAGCTCCGATCTGCAGCTCCCAGTGAGATCAACGCAGAAGGTGGGTGATTTCTGCATTTCCAACTTAGGTACCCAGCTTATCTCACTGGGACTGGTCAGACAGTGGGTACAGCCCATGGAGGGCAAGCAGAAGCAGGGTGGGGCGTTGCCTCACCCGGGAAGCACAAGGGGTCAGGGACCTCCCTCCCCTAGCCAAGGGAAGCACTGAGGGACTGTGCCATTAGGAACAGCCCAGATATTCTGATGTTCTAGCCCAGATATTCTGCTTTTCCCGTGGTCTTCACAACCTTCAGATCAGGAGATTCCCTCGGGTGCCTACGCCACTAGGGCCCTGGGTTTCAAGCAAAAACGCAGCAGTCATTTGGGTAGACGCTGAGCTTGCTGCAGGAATTTTTGTTCATACCCCAGTGGCACCTAGAACGCCAGTGAGACAATTGTTCACTCCCCTGGAAAGGGGGCTGAAGCCAGGGAGCCAAGCGGTCTAGCTCAGCGGATCCCACACCCACAGAGCCCAGTAAGCTAAGATCCACTGACTTGAAATTCTTGTGGCCAGCAGAGCAGTCTGAAGTCGACCTGGGAGGCTCGAGCTTGGAGCGGGGAGGGGTGTCTGCCATTACTGAGGCTTCAGTAGGTGGTTTTACCCTCACAGTGTAAACAAAGCCGCTGGGAAGTTTGAATTGGGCGGAGCCCACCACAGCTTGGCAAAGCCACTGTAGCCAGACTGCCTCTCTAGATTCCTCCTCTCTGGGAACGGCATCTCTGAAAGAAAGGCAGCAATCCCAGTCAGGGGCTTATACATAGAACTCCCTGGGACAGAGCACCAGGGGGAAGGGGGCAGCTGTGGGCACAGCTTCAGTGGACGCAAATGTTCCTGCCTGCCATCTCTGAAGAGAGCAGCAGATCTCCCGGCACAGTGCTTGAGTTCTGCTAAGGGATAGACTGCCTCCTCAAATGTGTCCCTGACCCCTGTGCCTCATGACTAGGAGACACCTCCCAGCAGGGGTCGACAGACACCTCATACAGGAGGGCTCCAGGTGGCATCTAGCGGGTGCCACTCTGGGACGAACCTTCCAGAGGAAGGAACAGGCAGCAATCTTTGCTGTTTTGAAGCCTGCGCTGGTGATACCCAGGGAAACAGGGTTTGGAGTGGACCTCCAGCAAACTCCAGCAGACCCGCAGCAGAGAAGCCTGACTGTTAGAAGGAAAACTAATAAACAGAAAGAAATAGCATCAACATCAACAAAAAGGACATCCACACAGAAACCCCATTTGAAGATCACCAACATTAAAGACCAAAGGTAGGTAAATCCAGGAAGATGAGGAAAAACCAGCTCAAAAAGGCTGAAAATTCCAAAAACCAGAATGCTTCTCCTCCAAAGGATCACAACTCCTTGCCAGCAAGGGAACAAAGCTGAACAGAGAATGAGTCTGACAAATTGACAGAAGTAGGCTTCAGAAGGTGGGTAATAACAAACTCTGAGCTAAAGGAGCATGTTCTAACTCAATGCAAAGAAGCTAAGGACCTTGAAAAAAGGTTACAGGAACTGCTAAGTAGAATAACCAGTTTAGAGAAGAACATTAATGACCTGATGGAGCTGAAAAACACAGCACAACAACTTCGTGAAGTATACACAAGTATCAATAGCAGAATTGATCAAGTGGAAGAAAGGATATCAGAGATTGAAGATCAACTTAATGAAATAAAGTGTGAAGACAAGATTGGAGAAAAAAGAATGAAAAGGAATGAACAAAGCCTCGAAGAAATATAGGACTATGTGAAAAGACCAAACTTGCATTTGATTTGTGTACCTGAAAATGATGGGGAGAATGCAACCAAGTTGGAAAACACTCTTCAGGATATTATCCAGGAGAACATCCCCAACCTAGCAAGACAGGTCAACATTCAAATTCAGGAAATACAGAGAAGAACACAAAGATACTCCTTGAGAAGAGCAACCACAAGACACATTATGGTCAGATTCACCAAGGTTGAAATGAAGGAAAAAATGTTAAGAGCAGCCAGAGTGAAAGGTCAGGTTACCCATAAAGGGAATCCCATCAGATTAATAGCAGCTCTGTCTGAAGAAGAGGCTAGAAGAGAGTAGGGACCAATATTCAACATTCTTAAAGAAAAGAATTTTCAACCCAAAATTTCATATGCAACCAAACTAAGCTTCATAAGGGAAGGAGAAATAAAATCCTTTACAGACAAGTAAATGCTGAGAGATTCTGTCACCACCAGGCCTGCCTTACAAGAGCTCCTGAAGGAAGCACTAAAAATGGAAAGGAAAAACCGGTATCAGCCACTGCATAAACATAACAAATTGTAAAGTCTGTTGACACTATGAAGAAACTGCATCAACTAACAGGCAGAATAACCAGCCAGCATCATAATGACAGGATCAAATTCAGACATAACAATATTACCCTTAAATGTAAACCAGCTAAATGTCCCAATTAAAAGACACAGACTGGCAAATTGGAGAAAGTCAGGACCGATCAGTGTGCTATATTCAGGAGACCCATCTCACATGCAAAGGCACACATAGGTTCAAAATAAAGGGATGGAGAATATTTACCAAGCAAATAGAAAGCAATAAAAAGCAGGGGTTGCAATCCTAGTCTCTGATAAAACAGACTTTAAACCAACAAAGGTAAAAAAAGACAAAGAAGGGCTTTACATAATGGTAAAAGGATCAATGCGACAAGAAGAGGTAACTAACCTAATATATATGCACCTAATACAGAAGCACTGAGAGATTCATAATGCAAGTTCTTAGAGACCTACAAAGAGACTTAGACTCCCACATAATAATAGTGGGAGACTTTCACGCCCCACTGTCAACATTAGACAGATCAACTAGACAGAAAATTAACAAGGACATTCAGGACTTGAACTCAGCTCTGGACCAAGCTGACCTAATAGACATGTACAGAACTCTCCACCCCAAATCAACAGAACACACATTCTTCTCAGCATCACATAGCACTTATTCTAAAATTGACTACATAATTGGAAGTAAAACACTCCTCAGCAAATGCAAAAGAACAGAAATTGTAACAAACAGTCTCTCAGACCACAGTGCAATCAAATTAGAAGTCAGGATTAAGAAACTCTCTCAAAACTGCACAACTACATGAAAACTGAACAACCTGCTCCTGAATGACTACTGGGTAAATAATGAAATCAAGGCAGACACAAAGATGTTCTTTGAAACCAATGAGAACAAAGATACAACGTACCAGAATCTCTGGGACACAGCTAAAGCAGTTTTTAGAGGGAAATTTATAGCACTAAATGCCCATATGAAAAAGCAGAAAAGATCTAAAATTGACACCCTAACATCACGATTAAAAGAACTAGAGAAGTAAGAGCAAAGAAATTCAAAAGCTAGCAGAAGACAAGAAATAACTAAGATCAGAGCAGAACTGAAGGAGACAGAGACATGAAAACCCTTCAAAAAATCAATGAATCCAGGAGCTGGGTTTTTGAAGAGATTAACAAAATACATAGACCACTAGCCAGACTAATAAAGAAGAAAAGAGAGAAGAATCAAATAGACACAATAAAAAATGATAAAGGGGATATCACCACTGTTCCCACAGAAATACAAACTACCATCAGGGAATACGATAAACACCTCTATACAAATAAACTAGAAAAATCTAGAAGACATCGATAAATTCCTGGACACATACACCTTCCCAAGACTAAATTAGGAAGAAGTCGAATCCCTGAATAGAGCAATAACAAGTTCTGAAATTGAGGCAGTAATTAATAGCTTACCAACCAAAAAAAGCCCAGGAACAGATGGATTCACAGTCGAATTCTACCAAAGGTACAAAGAGGAGCTGGTACCATTCCTTGTGAAACTACTCCAAACAACAGAAAAGGAAGGACTCCTTCCTAACTCATTTTATGAGGGCAGAATCATTCTGATACCAAAACCTGGCAAAGACATAACAAAAAAAGAAAACTTCAGGCCAAAATCCCTGATGAACATCGATGCAAAAATTCTCAATAAAATACTGGCAAACCGTATCAAGCAACACATCAAAAAGCTTATCCACCACGATCAAGTTGACTTTATCCATGGGATGCAAGGCTGGTTCAACATATGTAAATCAATAAACATAATCCATCACTTAAACAGAACCAATGACAAAAACCACATGATTATCTCAATAGATGCAGAAAAGGCCTTTGATAAAATTCAACACCCCTTCATGCTAAAAACTCTCAATAAACTAGGTATTGATGGAACATATCTCAAAATAATGAGAGCTATTTATGAGAAACCCACAGCGAATATCATACTGAATGGGCAAAAGCTGGAAGCATTCCCTTTGAAAACTGGCACAAGAGAATGAAGCCCTCTCTCTCCATTCCTATTCAACATAGTATTTGAAGTTCTGGCCAGGGCAATCAGGCAAGAGAAAGAAATAAAGAGTATTCAAATAGAAAGAGAGAAAGTCAAATTGTCTGTTTGTAGATGCCATGATTTCATACTTAGAAAACCCCATCACCTCAGCCCAAAATCTCAAGCTGATAAGCAACTTCAGCAAAGTGTCAAGATACGAAATCAATGTGCAAAAATCACCCTATACACCAATAACAGACAAACAGAGAGACAAATCATGAGTGAACTCCCATTCACAATTGCTACAAAGAGAATAAAATACCTAGGAATACAACTTACAAGGGATGTGAAGGACCTCTTCAAGGGGAACTACAAAGTACTGCTGAAGGAAATAAAAGAGGAGACAAGCAAATGGAAAAACATTCTAAGTTCATGGATAGGAAGAATCAATATCATGAAAATGGCCATACTGCCCGAAGTAATTTATAGATTCAATGTTATCCCCATCAATCTGCCATTGACTTTCTTCACAGAATTAGAAAAAACTACTTTAAACTTCATGTGGAACCAAAAAAGAGCCTGTATACCCAAGACAATCCTTAGCAAAAAGAACAAAGCTGTAGGCATCATGCTACCGGACTTCAAACTATACAACAAGGCTACACTAACCAAAACAGCATGATACTGGTACTAAAACAGATATATAGACTAATGAAACAGAACAGAGGCCTCAGAAATAATGCCACACATCTACAATTATCTGATCTTTGACAAAGCTGACAAAAACAAGCAATGGGGAAAGGATTCCCTATTTAAAAAATGTTATTGGGAAAACTGGCTAACCATATGCAGAAAACTGAAACTGGACCCCTTCCTTACACTTTATAGAAAAATTAACTTAGGATGAATTAAAGTCTTAAACATAAGACCGAAAACCACAAAAACCCTAGAAGAAAATCTAGGCCATACCATTCAGGGCATAGGCATGGGCAAAGACTTCAAGACTAAAATACCAAAAGCAATGCCAAAAAAGCCAAAATTGACAAATGGGATCTATTTAAACTAAAGAGTTTCTGCACAGCAAAAGAAACTATCATCAGAGTGAACAGGCCACCTACAGAATGCGAGAAAATGTTTGCAACCTATCCACCTTACAAAGAGTTAATATCCAGAATCTACAAGGAACTTAAACAAATTTACAGGAAAACAAGAAACAACCCCATCAAAAGCTGGGCGAAGTATATGATCAGACACTTCTCAAAAGAAGACATTTATGAGGGCAACAAACATATGAAAAAAAAAACTCATTATAACTGGTCATTAGAGAAATGCAAATCAAAACCACAATGAGATACCATCTCATGCCAATTAGAATGGTGAGCATTAAAAAGTTAGGAAACAACAGATGCTGGAGAGGATGCGGAAAAATAGGAATGCTTTTACACTGTTGGTGGGAGTGTAAATTAATTCAACCATTGTGGAAAACAGTGCAGTGATTCCTCAAGGATCTAGAACTAGAAACATCATTTGACCCAGCAATCCCATTACTGGGTATATACCCAAAGGATTATAAATCACTCTGCTATAAAAACACATGCACATATATGTTTATCGTAGCACTGCTCACAACAGCAAAGACTGGGAACCAAGTCAAATGCCCGTCAGTGATAGATTAGATAAAGAAATTGTGGCATATATACACCATGGAATACTATGCAGCTGTAAAAAAAAAAAAAATGAGCTAATGTCCTTTGCAGGGACATGGATGAAGCTAGAATTCATCATTCTCAGCAAAGTAACACAGGAACAGAAACCCAAACATCACATGTTCTCACTCATAAGTGGGAACTGAACAATGAGAACACATGGTCACAGGGAGGGGAATATCACACACCTGGGTCTGTCAGGGGGTGGGGGGCTAGGGGAGGAATAGCATTAGGAGAAATAACTAATGTAGATGATGGGTTGATGGGTACAGCAAACCACCATGGCATGTGTATACTTACGTAATAAACGTGCATGTTCTGCACACGTATCCCAGAACGTAAAGTATAATAAAAAAGTATAACCAATATGTTTAATTTAAACTACTAGAAATAATAAAGGTAAAGGGGAACAACTTTGTGTGCAAAGTGTGTAAGAAAAGGAAGATGTGTTTTTAGTGAGAAATAGTATAAAAGATTTAAAAATGTGTTTTCATTGAGGAAAAAGGGATAGTTTTCTACTAAAGTAAGATGACTGTTGTTTTAGGATGTGAAAAAGGAAAAGAGTATGATAAAAACTGAATGGACGTAAAATGGTTGGAAAAGGTTTGTGAAAAAGAAATTTTGTATAGTCAAGTTGCTAAGATTGGATGGATTTACTTATAAAGTTCTTTAAAAAAATAGAGCTCATAATTTACTGATGAAAAGCTACAATTGAATTTTCTCTTTGTTAAAAGAATAAAGTTTTCTAGTCCATTTTCAATTACTTAAAAAACCTAAGTCTTATCAATTTTAAAAGACCTAAGGTTTCTTTTTTACAATTATGTAAATTTTTGTATTTGCCTGCAAAACCTTTTATAATTACTATGGTTAAAGAAACAACTAAGTATTGTTTCACAGTGACCTGTGATCCCATTTAATCAAGTGTTACAACTCTTAACATTTTTGACAAAGTTCCCCAATCAAACCCTAAATGCTCTAATCTTGTAAAAAGAAGGATGTTCTGCTCCCGAATGACTACTGGGTACATAACGAAATGAAGGCAGAAATAAAGATGTTCTTTGAATCCAATGAGAACAAAGATACAACATACCAGAATCTCTGGGACACATTTAAAGCAGTGTGTAGAGGGAAATTTATAGCACTAAGTGCCCACAAGAGAAAGCAGGAAAGATCTAAAATTGATACCCTAACATCACAATTAAAAGAACTAGAGAAGCAAGAGCAAACACATGCAAAAGCTAGACGAAGGCAAGAAATGACTAAGACTGGAGCAGAACTGAAGGAGATAGAGACACAAAAAACTCTTCAAAAAAATCAATGAATCCAGGAGCTGATTTTTTGAAGAGATCAACAAAACTGATAGACTGCTAGCAAGACTAATAAAGAAGAAAAGAGAGAAGAATCAAATAGACACAATAAAAAATGATAAAGGGGATATCACCACCGATCCCACAGAAATACAAACTACCATCAGAGAACACTCTAAAACACCTCTACGCAAATAAAATAGAAAATCTAGAAGAAATGGATAAATTCCTGGACACATACACCCTCCCAAGACTAAACCAGGAAGAAGCTGAATCCCTGAATAGACCAATAACAGCCTCTGAAATTGAGGCAATAATTAATAGCCTACCAACCAAAAAAAGTCCAGGAGCAGACGGATTCGCAGCCGAATTCTAGCAGAGGTCCAAGGCAGAGCTGGTACCATTCCTTCTGAAACTATTCCAATCAACAGAAAAAGAGGGAATCCTCCCTAACTCATGTTATGAGACCAGCATCATCCTGATACCAAAACCTGGCAGAAACACAACAAAATAAGAAAATTTCAGGTCAATATCCCTGATGAACATTGATGTGAAAATCCTCAATAAAATACTGGTAAACTGAATCCAGCAGCACATCAAAAAGCTTACCCAACTTGAGCAAGTGGGCTTCATCCCTGGGATGCAAGGCTGGTTCAACATATGCAAATCAATAAATGTAATCCAGCATATAAACAGAACCAAAGACAAAACCCACATGATTATCTCAACAGATGCAGAAAAGGCCTTTGACAAAATTCAAGAACCCTTCATGCTAAAAACTCTCAATAAATTAGGTATTCATGGGATGTATCTCAAAATAATAAGAGCTATTTATGAGAAACCCACAGCGAATATCATACTGAATGGGCAAAAACTGGAAGCATTCCCTTTGAAAACTGGCACAAGACAGGGATGCCCTCTCTCACCACTCCTATTCAACATAGTGTTGGAAGTTCTGGCTAGGGCAATCAGGCAGGAGAAAGAAATAAAGGGTATTCAATTAGGAAAAGAGGAAGTCAAATTGTCCCTCTTTGCAGATGACATGATTGTATATTTAGAAAACCCCATTGCCTCAGCCCAAAATCTCCTTAAGCTGATCAGCAACTTCAGCAAAGTCTCAGGATACAAAAATCAATGTGCAAAAGTCACTAGCATTCTTATACACCAATAATAGACAAACAGAGAGCCAAATCATGAGTGAACTTCCATTCACAAGTGCTTCGAAGAGAATAAAATACCTAGGAATCCAACTTACAAGGAATGTGAAGGACCTCTTCAAGGAGAACTACAAACCACTGCTCAATGAAGTAAAAGAGGACACAAACAAATGGAAGAACATTCCATGCTCATGGATAGGAAGAATCAATATCGTGAAAATGGCCATACTGCCCAAGGTAATTTATAGATTCAATGCCATCCCCATCAAGCTACCAATGACTTTCTTCACCGAATTGGAAAAAATTGGAAAAAACTACTTTAAAGTTCATATGGAAACAAAAAAGACCCCACGTTGCCAAGACAAGCCTAAGCCAAAAGAACAAAGCTGGAGGCATCATGCTACCTGACTTCAAACTATACTGCAAGGTTACAGTAACCAAAATAGCATGGTACTGGTACCAAAACAGAGATATCGACCAATGGAACAGAACAGAGCCCTCAGAAATAATACCACACATCTACAACCATCTGATCTTTGACAAACCTGATAAAAACAAGAAATGGGGAAAGGATTCCCTATTTAATAAATGGTGCTGGGAAAACTGGCTAGCCATATGTAGAAAGCTGAAACTGGATCCCTTCCTTACGCCTTATACAAAAAGTAATTCAAGATGGATTAAAGACTTAAATATTAGACCGAAAACCTTAAAAACCCTAGAAGAAAACCTAGGCAATACCATTCAGGACATAGGCATGGGCAAGGACTCATGTCTAAAACATGAAAACCAATGGCAACAAAAGACAAAATTGACAAATGGGATCTAATTAAACTAAAGAGTTTCTGCACAGCAAAAGAAACTACCATCAGAATGAACAGGCAACCTACAGAATGGGAGAAAAGTTTTGCAATCTACTCATCTGACAAAGGGCTAATATCCAGAATCTACAAAGAATTCAAACAAATTTACAAGAAAAAAGCAAACAACCCCATCAAAAAGTGGGCAAAGGATATGAACAGACACTTCTTGAAAGAAGACATTTATGCAGCCAACAGACACATGAAAAAATGCTCATCATCTCTGGCCATCAGAGAAATGCAAATCAAAACCACAATGAGATACCATCTCACACCAGTTAGAATGGTGATCATTAAAAAGTCAGCAAACAACAGGTGCTGGAGAGGATGTGGAGAAATAGGAACACTTTTACACTGTTGGTGGGACTGTAAACTAGTTCAACCATTGTGGAAGACAGTGTGGCGATTCCTCAAGGATCTAGAACTAGAAATACCATTTGACCCAGCCATCCCATTACTGGGTATATACCCAAAGGTATATGCTGCTATAAAGACACACACACAAGTATGTTTATTGCAGCACAATTCACAATAGTAAAGACTTGGAACCAACCCAATGTCTATCAATTATAGACTGGATAAAGAAAATATTGCACATATACACCATGGAATAGCGATAAAAAAGTATGAGTTCATGTCCTTTGTAGGGACATGGATGACGCTGGAAACCATTATTCTCAGCAAACTACGGCAAGGACAAAAAACCTAACACCGCATGTTCTCATTCATAGGTGGGAAATGAACAATGAGAACACTTGGACACAGCAAGGGGAACATCACATACTGGGGCCTATCGTGGGGTTGGGGAGGGATAGCATTAGGAGATATACCTAATGTAAATGATGAGTTAATGGGTGCAGCACACCAACATGGCACATGTATACATATGTAACAAACCTGCACGTTGTGCACTTGTACCCTAGAACTTAAAGTATAATTAAAAAAAAAAAAGGATGTTACCCTACATTGGTGTATTTGACATGTTAAATTACATAGGAAGCACTGTCAAATAAAATGTGATGTTTAAGCTTATTTATTTTCTATTTGTATGAGTGTATGTCATTGATATAAATTTCCAGAAGTTTGGAATAAATTTGGAATTTTGATATAAATATTCCAGAAATTGCATGACATTCATAGGACTTTGTCAAAACCCTCTTTTCCAGTTATTATTGTTGTGTGTCACAGAAACAACCAAATTCTCTTTTCAAATAAACTGTTATCAGATCCTTAGAAGTTGATGGGCTAATAAAACTATTAATTCAAGATCAAGCAGAACAAAAATTAATTACATGAGACTGAATGAACTAATTGTTATTAGTTTTTGTTTGGAACATTGCTGGTTCTTTATTGTTTTGTTTTCCATATTAAAAGAAATGTTTTTATCTTAAACTATCTATAGCTTACAGCAATCTTACAGATTATGCCTTTGTAAACAAAATGAAACATTTATTTTTTTCTCTCTGCCTAATCTCTCCAAAATATGGATACTATTATTGACTATTATTTTTATGACAATATAGTTATTTGTACAAGGTCAATAAAAATATGTCTTTATTATAGCAAGACAGAGCTGGAAACATTGATTATATTACCAAGGCTTTGACTGAAATGGCATATTTTAGAATGAAGTACACAGAATCAGATATGACTAAACAGATTTAAGAAACTAGAGTCAACTTTATAAATCATTGCTTAGAAAGCCCTCTTGAGATACCAGTCTGGTATCTGGCTTACAGGGTTCCCATTCTTAAAATTGAATACAGAAGTCTCTTCTTGTGAGGCCCAGGAAACTCTGGATACCTTGGCGACCTAGAGAAGAGAGGAATTCACTCAAATCTGTAGGCATAATAGGTGGCAAAATCTGATGGTGAGTTCTTGGCTTGGTATCCTAGCCTGGGTTTTAAAAGTTTAATCTGAGATTCCTTATGAAAAGTTCAAACAAAGCAAATTTTAAAAGGCCTATGTGATCGATTAACATTCTTGCTATGCTTATTTAAATAATAAGGCCAAATCTAATGACACTAGATTTATTTTGTAATACAAAATTAAAAAGGGGGGAGATTGTAAAAAAATTTGTTTCAGTGGAAAACTATAGTGGACCTATTATTAGATTCTAGCTCTGTTCATTGTCTTTGAGGTTTCGTTATATTCTTGTAAACTGGACAGGATCCAGAATTCTAGTTTCCTTTGATATCTGGCTATAAGTGTCCAAACTAACATTCTAATTTTTTCTCCCATCCTTCTGCTTTGGCATCACTACGAACTAAAACTGCCATTTTCCCAAAGCTCTGCAAGCTGAAGCTGGACAACTTGACACGAACTTCAAACAAATTACCATAACAGATTGTGTGCAGGCGACCATCATGCTGCTGCTGTTTGGGCCCCTCAGAAAGTTCACCCGATGTCATCGCTAAACACATTCAAATTGCAAACCAGGAAATTTCTTGGGTTGCTTCTTTCACCCTCAGTCAATCATTTAAAGATGCTTTGAGCCCAATATCCAGAAATGTTCTTGACTGGCTGCCTTCTGGACACAGAAACTGGGTTTGTAGACATTAATCTTGGTTTTTCTTTTTCTGTTTCATAGAAATGCCCCTCATTAAATACCTGATTGTTCATACATCCGGCAGATATCCTCTACCAAACGAGGAATAGACTTCTATTATTCAAAGGAAAGAAGATCGACTCTTCTTTCCTTTGAACCACAGGGAGGATTGACAGAAACTCCCTCCTTTGACTAAACATTAGTTAGGCTCCTCTGAGTCCTCCTCTCAACAAGGCTTCAATCTTGGGCTCCATCCTTAGTCTAGGGACTCTGCCTGTTTAGTCCACTTTAAGCAAGTATCCTGCTGGATCAGTTTAGCAAAAATCTCCCATCCTTGGTATCTGATCAAATGGCCTGCCTTTTAAAATAACCCTGTCAAGTCAGTGTAGCCAGAATTCTCCTTACTTCTGATGTTTCCTTTCAGTAATTTTCCATCCACTGACACCCACTCTGCTCCTTGGCTATAGATACCCACTGCCCTTATTGGAGTTAGAGTTGGGCCCAATCTCTTTCTCCCACTGCAGCCCCCAGTGCAGTCGTCCCTGAACAAAGTCTTCTTTTTTTTTTTTTTTTTTTTTTTTTTTTTTTGAGACGGAGTCTCGCTCTGTCGCCCAGGCTGGAGTGCAGTGGCCGGATCTCAGCTCACTGCAAGCTCCGCCTCCCGGGTTTGCGCCATTCTCCTGCCTCAGCCTCCCAAGTAGCTGGGACTACAGGCGCCCGCCACCTCGCCCGGCTAGTTTTTTGTATTTTTTTTAGTAGAGACAGGGTTTCACCATGTTAGCCAGGATGGTCTCGATCTCCTGACCTCGTGATCCGCCCGTCTCGGCCTCCCAAAGTGCTGGGATTACAGGCTTGAGCCACCGCGCCCGGCCACAAAGTCTTTATTGTCTCATCAAATGTCATCCATATTTTTTTCTTTAACGTAGTCCAAAATACTAGCTATTAGAATGAAAAGAAGCTTGAAAAGCTTTATTAAGGATGTTGGTATTTTAACTAATTTTGCAATCCACAATGTACTAGAATTGATTCAGTGATGCTAGACTTTTTTAATATTGAGAAGCAATTTGCTGCTGGTTAAGTACTGACTCTTGTGCCAGAAAGCCTGGGATTAAATTTTGGCTCAGGTACTTACTTACTGTGGCACTTTTGGGCAAATTGCTTAACTGTTGTGTGCCTGCATTTCCTCACCTATTTGTTGATGTTAATATTACCTATTTAATTGGATTGCTTTGAGGATTAAATGAATTAATATATGTAAAACACTTAAAACAGTGCCTGTGTAGAGTAAATACTATTTAGGTGTTAGCTGCTATTATTATTATTACTACTTACATTGACTCTTATCTTTCCTGAGATTTCAGACTCCTAGAAATCAGGGAGATCTGCAGTGTGGATATATGGTTGTGGAAACTCTCTGAATCCTGGAATATCAGCTGAGAGATTGATGAGGGCATTATAGGTTGGCTCAGTTCATCAGCATTAGGCTTTGAGGTCATTTGTACTCTATTGCCCCCTCAGTACTTTAAAGGTTTCTTTTGAGCTTGATAATCTCTATTAAAAATGTCCACATCAAGTGTTTCTGACACCTAATAAAATTAATTCATTAGATAAAAGTATAAATATTTTCTGTTACAAATAATTTTTGATAACAAAAAAAGAAAAAGATATCCAAATCTATTCAGAGTGAGCAAACTGTATTTGCAACATGCTGTATATTGTGATATATTACAATCCACTGGTAGGTTTGATTAGGTTGAACCACATGAAATTGCCCATAATCAATCATTTTTGACTCACAAAAATGACAGATCTTTTCAAATTGTTAAACCTAGTATTTCCTGAAATTTACTAGACAAAGAATATATGCTTTTATTTTTTCTTATTCATATTCTACACTTTTCTTTTTTTGTCAGTTAAAATAACTAAGAAATGATGTGGACAGATAAGGTCAACAACAGCAAACAAAATTTTTCTTATATGAAATAACACTCTGGAACTGGTTATCTCCTCTTTGTCTTTGCCTTTAACCTCTAATACTTTCCCTTGCTCCCTGCTGTGATGTTGTGGTAAGCCGGCTGGCCTGACATGTAGCCACACAGACTTTTTCCCTACCAACTTTGCATATATTAGCAACCAAATGCTGTGCCTTTGTTTAGAATATTGCTTTTTTAAGTATGCTTGGAAAGATTTTCTGGCAGGGCAACCTTATTCTTCAGAAGCTTAAATGGCTTGAATATACTAATTAACGAAACACCAAATTGTTTGTCTGATTTACTGCTCAATGTCTTTTGTAATGATTTGCTGGATTTGCTAAAATTCAGAAGGTTCCACTTATTAAAAACCAATAGCAGCTCCAATTATTTTGCTGGTCATCTGCAATCTGGTGATCTGCAATCATTATTTCACTTTCTGAGACCCACGAAAAATATAAATAATATCTTCAAATTTTATTTTTGAATAGCTCTTAAAGATATATAATGTATATAATAATGTATAACATATAATGTATATATGATATAATGAAACATATACATTTTAGTGTGGTATATCATTTTACTTTTCACTTTAGTTTGAAAAGAGTAAGATGAAAGCAACCATGCTTTCAAAATAAAACAGAAGCCTGGGCAAGATAGTGAGACCCCATTTCTAAAAAAGTTAAAAAAAAAATTAGCCAGGTAGGGTGGTGTACATTGTAGCCCCAGCTACTCAGGAGGCTGAGGTGGATCACTTGAAACCAGGAGGTTGAGGCTGCAGTGAGCCATGACAGCACCACTGCACACTAGCTTGGGTGACAGAGTAAGACCGTGTCTCCAGAAAACCCCAAAAAACAAACGAACAAAAACCCAAAACAGAATTGCTTTAATATATGGATAGAAAAATAATCCAATCTAAGTCACACATCTATATGTAATTAAATGGACTTGATATAAGTTTAAGTCTCTTCAGCAGAACATTGACTTTAAAAAATTAGGTCTCTATTAGCAAGAGCTATTAATAACAGCAGGAAGCATGGAGAAAATATTGCTCTAGCCTGTTCTGTGTCTTAGGCAGCTTTAAAGGTTAAAATGAAAGGCTTTTTGATGGGAAGGGAAAGTCTTCATTCCAGATTGCTCCAAAAGGAAAAAGTGAGCATTCATAGAAAGATATGGTCTGGAGGCAGTGATCACTTGGAACAATAATACAGAACTTAACACTATGAGCAAATCACAAATCCAACTGAAATCACCAGTATTTTCCCACTTCCAATCTATTCTTCATGCCCACAGCAAGAGGATTTTTTCAAAATATGAAACTGAGCATAGTATCTGCCATTTATAAAGACTCAATAGCTTTATGTTATTCTTGAACTTAAAAATATATTCACATGGTCTTATACAGCTAGTATTGTTACAGTAGGTAGCTAGTCAGACACGAGCAGGGCAGGAGAGGGCCCCCCACCCCCAACCAAGAATGTCAGGCAACCATCAGGTGATCGTCAGGCAGATGGTCTGTCTCCCTAAAATAATAATTGGTCACAGCTGGTGCCAGGGAAAGGCAGCCTCCCAATAGATAAAAACACCTGAAACTGGTGATCAGCTGCTTTCTGGTAAGATCTCAGGAGTTAGGCAAGTGGGGGCAAGCATATACACTAAGAGACAAAATGGCGGAGTTTAACTGGTATATGACCTTCTTCTAAGAACACTAGATCGGTAAGGAAAGAATGCCTCAAGTGAGCACATGTACAACTCTGGTAAATACACTATGCATACAGCCCCTCCCAAGTGCTGGTAGGCCACTGCTCAGGAGGACAGCCCACCCCAAGGGAAGAATCAGGGGAAAAGGGACGTAATTCCCCCAGAAACATGCCAACATATAAAATCCCAAGTCAAAGGTCAAACCATGCACTTGATCTGTCAAATCACCTGCGTGGCCCGCTTCCAAGTGTACTTTACTTCGTTTCCTTCCTGCTCCAAAGCTGTTTAATAAACTTTCACTGCTGCTCTAAAACTTGCCTCAGTCTCTCACTTTGCCCTGCTGAATTCTTTCTTCTGAGGAGGTAAGAACTGAGGCTGTTGCAAACCCATATGGATTCACCACTGCTAACAGTATGATTCAGTTACTTAATTCCTCTAACAACTTCCTATCCATGGACACTCTTCACCAGTTACTTCACTTGATCTTCCAGACACACTGTCCCTTTAGTCCCTGGTACCTTCTATGTCCCTTCCAGCTACACAGGCTCCTGCTATGCTTTTCTGGCTAGAATGTGCTTTCTTTCCTTCTTGACTCAGTTAACTGATATTCTACTGGCAATTAACGATAAGATAGTTTGGTTTATTGCGATATTGGCTTATGAATGAAGTGCTTTGGGGGTACAGAGGTGTCCCTCCATCTTAGTTACCAGCAATAGAAGCCAAATTGTAATTTCAGCAGAAAATACATTTATTAAAGGATAGGAAGCACCTCACAGAATTCTTCAGGATGCTATAGAAACAGCTTTGGAAGTTACCCAACCAGGAAAGGAGCGTGCAGCATGCAATGCTACTGTCTGGAAGCTGCAAGATATATGTTGCCACTATAATAACTTTTCTGTTATATTTGGAAACTGGAAGTAGCTGCTACTGCTGCTTCAGAAATGAAGACTCCAGAAATGGAGTCTGTAGTCTACGTTTTTTTCATGTCTCTAATTTTTGTTTCAAAGTCTGTGGTGAGTATGCCTGATTGGCAGTCCTGTTTATGGACTTATGCCCAATGTGTAAGAGAGGCTGGGAGAGTAAGTAGTAGGCATTTTAAGCTTGTAAGATAGAAAATATCTCTGATTCAGAATGTAGGGTACTCCCTAAACCCAGAAAGAGAGCTCTAATACTAATTATCCAAGAATAACAAATATCCGCTAGCTGAGGAATACAGACAGAATTGAGAAAAACTTTTCAAGGAAGGTAATATTTTAGTTGTGTCTAGGTTTTTTTTTTTTTTTTTTTCCTACTTTTTGTTAAGCAAGACTTTGTCAAGCAAAGTCTTGATGATAGGGAGGCCACTGCAGGAAAAGAAGAGAGAATAGCATTGGTTCTTAAGCAGCTTTGGAATCAAATGAAGAGCTTTATAAAAAACAATCCCCATGGCCAGTGCAATGGCTCATGTCTGTAATCCCAGCACTTTGGGAGGCCAAGGCGGGTGGATCGTATGTCAGGAGTTTGAGATGAGCCTAGACAACATGATGAAACGCTGTCTCTACTAAAAAATACAAAAAATTAGCTGGGCGTGGTGATGGGCACCTGTAATCCCAGCTACTTGGGAAGCTGAGGCGGAAGAATTGCTTGAACCTGGGAGGCGGAGGTTATAGTGAGCTGAGATCGTGCCACTGCACTCTAGCTTGGGCAACAAGAGTGAAACTCCATCTTAAAAAAAAACAAAAACAAAAAAAACCCGAAACGTAGTCACTTATTTTATAGGTGTGGAGTGGGTCCCTGATATCTCTGATATCTCATATTACTATCAGGATATTCTGTGACAATCATTTGGTTAAGTATCTGTGAAAGCACAAGCACTGACACATAAAATAGATGGTCTGCTCAAGAGAAAGCAGTAAGTATAAGTGGCGCTCAGGGAGATCAGAGATGAGGCAAGAAAGCAAACTATGGCAAATATAAAAGGTTATGATTGACTTCCTGAAGCATTTAAAGTGTATTTTACAGGCCCTCAGACATTTTTGAGAATGGAGATCACACATAATAGAAACTTGTTAACTCTGCATGTGGGTAAAACATAACATGACACTTCAGTGAACAAAATAGGAAACGACTAGATATCAGTTATTAAAACAAAACAAAATACCCAAGGAAATGGAATAAAACTGAGCCTTTTATATATCTTGTATGCAGGTACCTGAAGGCTTAATCAAGCAATAGATCCAGAAGGTCAGTCCTTCATTTTTTCAGGTAAATTAGAATACAGCATTAGTAGTCAGTGAACATTTGGACAGAATAGAGGGTTGCAGGAGCAAAGAAGAACTCTTAAAGTTCCAAACAACTTTAGACAAAGTTCTTTAAAGAAAGTTATTTAGGCCAGGCATGGTGGCTCATTCCTGTAATCCCAGCACTTTGGGAGGCTGGATCACATGAGGCAGGTGGATCACATGAGGCCAGGAGTTCAAGGCCATTCTGACCAACATGGAGAAATCCTGTCTCTACTAAAAATACAGAAATTAGCCAGGTGTGGTGGTGCATGCCTGGAATCCCAGCTACTCAGGAGCCTGAGGCAGAAGAATCACTTGAACCCGGGAGGCAGAGGTTGCAGAGAGCCAGATCATGCCACTGCACTCCAGCCTGGGTGACAGAGCAAGACTCTGTTTCCAAAAAAAAAAGAAAAAGTTCTTTAAACAGAGGACAAAACAAAGCCCACCTTCTGCCGGGAGGTTCTGGGAAGAAACTGCTAGAGAAGAAAAAGGGCCTGGCGTGGCCCGGCATATCCTCGGTTAACTGGGGGACCATCAAGGATGGGGAAAGGAGAAAGTTTCCCCATCCTTGCTTTGTCACACTGGGTTTGGAGGCAGTAGCATGACTACAACTGAGATTAGCTGTAACCCAGAATTGCTTATTCTCTTTCCTTGTATATGACCTACAGAATGCCATGTATATAAACAGGTGTACTTATGTTAGGTTGTGCCTATTCATACATGTTGGCACTAAGTCTATACATACAATATTGATATATGAGGATGTTGTAATTTATTGACATGCAGTGTACAAAGTGGTTTATGGCATGATGCCGATTTCTAGAGCTACAAGTAATATATTAAAAAATTATAAATGACACAGTAATAAAGTTCCTTCTGAGAAGAAGAAGAGAGGTTTATGGGATAATGTCCAAAAGATAATAGCCCAGACTCACTTCTGGAATGGACGCGGAGTGAGGAGCTCCCCAGTGAAACAACCATAACTGGTAAAATATTTATAAAAATACAATCATTTAAAATCTCTGAAAATTGTCTCAAGGGCACACAGCCAATGAGGAAACATTTATGCAAGACAATTTCTTAACTCTTGGGAAGAACAATGAGAATCACTGGCACTTGAGTCACAACCCACTCCCTTCCTCACTCCCACTCACCAGCTCAGCAGGACAGAGGCTCCACTACAGGCAGGTGTGGTCAAGATTACAGGGCTCCCCTTCTCCCCACCTCCCAGCCAAGGGCTCTGATATCTTCCACAGAGAGGCAAGCCATCAACATTTCTCATGACCCCAGCTATGTATTGCAGATGTAAAATTCCACTCAAGTACAGTTGAGAGGCCAGGGGTTCCCTTTCTGCACCAAGACCTTATCTGTAGAGCAAAAGTTCTTCTACTCCAGGTGAGGTAGACTAAGAACACTGGAGCTTAAAGCATCCATGCCCCAGCTCACCCTTAGGGCACAGGTTCCATGCTGGGAGAAGCAAGTCAAGAGATTAGAGGCTACTCCTCTGCACACTGCTCTGCTCATAAAACAGGTTTACCACTGCATGAAAAGTGGGCTGCTGTTCCTAACCGCTAGTAGTTCCAAGATTTTGCCCAGGGGGAGGAGAATGTCATAAGAACAGAGAACTCCAAAGCTCTCCCCAAGAGAACTGACTTTATCGAGAATAGAGTGTGGGAGAGTTCAAGCCCAAGAGTGCTTGAACAATGAAGATTTTGATGGTAAGCAAGAGGAGGCTAGTATCTCCATGAGAGAAATAAGCTAAGTAGTAGGTCATTTCAGTGAATAATAGGAAATGACTGGATATCAGTTATTAAACAAAACAGAAAAACACGCCCAAGAACATGAAGGTATTTGCCAGAGAGAATCAAAGAGACAGCTAAGAACAATCCTCCTGGCTTCAGAATAAACTTCAAAGAATGGCCTCAAAATTAGTTCAGTATAGGGGACAGAATTTAATTGGAACAGACTGTAGAGCAATTTGTTCCCTGGGGTATTATTGGAAACAACAGAGCATTACCCCAGCAATTACTAGAGCTTAACGGGTAGGTATGATACCAATAGAAGCAAACAGCATAACAGATCAGGGAAAGAGACAGTCAAAGGGAGTCTGTCATAGCTACTGTCATCCCAGGAGGACTATATGCATGGGAAACGCTTGTGTTCTGAAGAGAAACATCAGAAGCTTCACATAGGTGGTGAATAGACTTTGTTAAAATAGTCCAGGAAAGTCATTAAATGAATAAAGAGGCCAACAACAATGAGTACGGAGGACTAATATTCAGAATTGCTACAATATGCTATCTAGAAAGTCCAGTTTTCAATAAAATATTATAAGATATGCAAAGAGGCCAGACACGGTAACTCATGCCTGTAAATCCCAGCACATTGGGAGGCTGAGGTGGGCAGATCACTTGAAGTTAGGAGTTCCAGACCAGCCTGGCCAACATGGTGAAACCCTGTTTCTACTAAAAGTACAAAAAATAAAAATAATTAGTCGGGCGTGGTGGCAGGTGCCTGTAATCCCAGCTATTTGGGAGGCTGAGGCACAAGAATTGTTTGAACCCGGGATGTGGAGGTTGCAGTGAGCCGAGACTGTGCAGCTGTACTCCAGTCCAGCCTGGGTGACAGAGCGAGACTCCATCTCCAAAAAAAAAAAGAGAGAGAGGGAGAGACATGCAAAGAAACAAGAAAGTTCAGCTCATACACAGGAAAAAAATAGTGAACACAAACTGCCTGTGAGAGGACCCAGATTTCAGACTAAACAAAGATTTTAAAGGAGTCATTATAAATATGATATATTTGAAGAACTAAAGCAAACTATGCTTAAAGAACAAAAGGAAAGTATGATTATAAAATTTTAACAGATATATAATATTAATAAAGAGACAGAAATTATAAAAAAAAAATCGGGCAATTGTGGCTGGCCAGGTGTGGTGCGTGGGTTTGTGGCCTGTGCTTTGCAATGCAAGTGGGTGGCCTGGCTTCTCTCCTCCCCTGCCTCCATCTGGATCACGAGTGCCAGTGCTTCAGCATTAGAGAAAGAGATTGGCCCAGAACGGTTTCCAGTCAATGAGCACTATTTTGGGTTAGTCAATTTTGGGAATACCTGCAATGGGCACTTTTGGGTTAGTCAATTTGGGGAATATGTGCAATTTTGGGAATTCAGTACTTCATGCGCTTTATTTTTGTCATCCATTTCAGGAAAAAGTTCTAGCATACAAGACAACCTAGGAAGAAGGAAAATTTTAATGTGCTCAGCAACTTTCTTCCACAGTGTAGCCACACAGAAGGAAAAGGTTGAAGTAATATCTCCCGAGAAGTTCAAAACAAGATTACAGAAAGAAAATGAGCTTTTCCGCATGCAACAAGATGCCCATGGGTTCTTAAATTACCTACTAAATACAATTGCTGATATTTTATAAGAAGAGAGAAGGCAGGATAAACAAAATGGTCACTTACCAAATGGTAATATTGATACAGAAAATAACAACAGCACACCAGACCCAATGTAGTGCATGAAATTTTTCAGAAAACATTAACTAATGAAACCAGATGTATTACTTGTGAAACTATAGGAGCAAAGATGAAGATTTTAAAGAACTTCCTGTGATGTAGAACAAAATACATCAGTTATTCACTGTTTAAGGGTTTTTAGCAACACAGAAACTCTATGAAGTGAATACAAACATTACTGTGAAGAATGTTGTAGCAAACAGGAAGCACATGAATGAAAGTTTAAAAACCACCCATGATTATAGCTCTACATCTGAAAAGATTTAAATATATGGATTAAATTCACGGATGTACGAAACTTTCTTACTAGGTAGTTTTTCGTTTGGAACTTTGTCTGTGTAACACTTCAGAGGATGCAAGCAATCCAGACAGAATGCATGACCTTGTTGCTATTATGATTCACTGTGGAAGTGGCCACAGGTGAGGCCATTATATTGTAATAGTTAAGAATCAAGATTTCTGCTTGTCCTTTGATGACACTGTAGAAAAAAATGAATGTACAAATTACTGAAGAATTCTATGTATTGACCCCAGATATCGCAAAGAACTCTGAGTCTGGTTACATTCTGTTCTATTAGTCTCAGAACTGAGTGGAGACCGTGAGCAGGACATACTTTCTGCCTTATTTCTCCTCTGGTTATTTTGGAGAGGATCAATCACTAATTTTTCAAGAAAATAGAAATGCAGGAAGGTCAAAAGCCACTAATACTCTTCGCACACAATAAAGCAAAGGATTTTGATGATATGGATTTTGAAAAAAGAGAAAGGTGGAAATTCTGGATGGAAATAAATATATAATATAATTAAGTAAGAAATTCACTAGAGGGGCACAGTCATAGATTTCAGTTGGCAGAATAAAGAATCAGTGAACACGATGATAGATTGATAGAGATTATGTAATGAAAACACAGAGAAAAAAGAATGTAGTAAACAACAGAGCCTCAGAGAAATATGGGACACCACTAAACACAGCAGCATATGCATAAGGGGGTACCAGAAGGAGATGAGAGAAAGAAACAAAATAATACTCAAAGAAAGAATGGCTGGAAACTTCCAAAATTTGATGAAAATTCATTAATTGACCTATTGAAGAAGCTCAACAAATTCCTAGTAGGATGAGGACAGAGAAAATCATACTCAGACACATCAAAGTGAAAATGTTCAAGGGAGAGAAAATTTTGAATGCAGTAAGAGAAAAATACTTCCTCACATACAAGGGAAGCTCAAAAAGATCAGTGGCTGACTTCTCATCAGAAACAATGGAGACCAGAAGGCAGTGGGATGATATAAACAAAGTGCTGACGGGAAAACAAAACCCCAAAACTTGTTACTTAAAAATTTTAATTATGGGCTGGACATGGTGGCTCACGTCTGTAATCCCAACACATTGGGAGGCCGAGGTGTGTGGATCACTGGAGGCCAGGAGTTCAAGACCAGCTTGGGCAACATAGTGAAACCCTGTCTCTACTAAAAATACAGAAAAATCATCTGGGTCTGGTGGTATGTGGCTGTAATATCAGCTACCTTGGAGGCTGAAGCACGAGAATCCCTTGAACCCAGGAGGTGGAGGTTGCAGTGAGCCGAGATCACACTGCTGCACTCCAGCCTGGGTGATGGAGACAGCTGTATCTTTAAAAAAAAAAAAAAAAAAAAAAAAAAAAAAAAAAAAAAATTCATTCTGGCAAAACTCTATTTCAAAAAGGAAGGTGAAATAAGTATGTTCCCAAGGAAACTGAAACTGAGAAAATTTATTGATAACACATCTATCTACATTATAAGAAACACTAAAGAAACTTCTTCAAGAATCCAGTTGATAATTTGACATCAAGAAAATGAAAAGGGGCAGCACAAGTAAAAGTAATTATAAAAGATACAACGAATGCATACTTCGTCTCCTTCTTTCCTTGACTGAAAAAGAAATTGTACAAAACAATATTGTAGGATAAAGTACTGTTGGGCCTATCACATGTATAAATATATTCGACAAGAATAACATAAAGGAGCACAGAATAAGCATGTGACAAAATATAACACCTCTTCATGTTAAAAATATTCAACAAACAAGAAGTAGAAGAGCACTTTCTCACCCATTAAAGGGCAGTTATGGAAAATCCACAGTTCATATCATACTTAATGGTGAATGAATGCATGTTTCCCCCCCAGATCAGGAACAAAAAATATCTAGTCTTGCCACTTCTATTCAACATTATGCTGGAAGTTCTAGCCAAAGAAACTAGACAAGAAAATGAAATAAAAGGCACACAGATTGGGAAAGAGTAAGATAGAGGTAAGACTACCTCTATTTAAGATGATATGATCTTTTTTAAAAGAATTTTTGTAGGTACATAGTAGGTGTATGTATTTACGGGGTACATGAGATGTTTTGATACAGACATGCAATGTGAAATAAGCCCATCATGGAGACTGGGGTATCCATCCCCTCAGGCATTTATCCTTTGAGATATAAACCATTACATTCTTTAAGTTTAAAATATACAATTAAGTTATTATTAACTATAGTCACTCTATTGTGACTATAGATTTTATTCATTCTTTATAGTTTTTGTACCCATTAGCCATCCCCACCTCTCCCCCAATCCCCCTACTACCCTTCCCAGCCTCTGACAACCATAGCCTCCCAGGTAGTTGGGACTACAGACATGTGCCACTATGCCTGGCTTTTTTTTTTTGTTTGTTTGTTTTTGTTTTGTGAGGCAAAGTTTCACTATGTTGCCCAGGCTGGTCTCGAACTCCTGGGCTCAAGTGATCTGCCTGACCTCAGCTTCTCAAAGTGTTGGGATTAGAGTCATGAGCCACACTGTACCCGGCCAATTGTTTTGTTTGATTCCGCAAATGAGTGAGAGCATGCATTGTTTGTCTCTCTGCGCCTGGCTTATTTCACTTAGCATAATGGTAGCTCTATTTTTAGTTTTTAAAGGAACCTCTAGACTGTTGTACATAGTGGCTGTACTAACTTGCACTCCCACCAACATTGTAGGAGGGTTCCCTTTTTTCCACATCCTAACTAGCATTTGTTATTGCCTATCTTTGGATATAAGCCATTTTAATTGGGGTGAGAGGATATCTCATTGTAGTCTTGATTTGCATTTCTGATGATTGATAGAGCACGCTTTCATATACCTGTTTGCTATTTGTATGTCTTCTTTTGAGAAATGTCTATTCAATCAAATCTTTTGCCCATTTTAAAATTGGATTGTTAGATTTTTGTCCTGTAAAGTTTCTGAGCTCCTTACATATTCTGGTTATTGATCCTTTGTCAGATAGGTAGTTTGCAAATATTTTCTCCCATTCTGTTTGTTGTCTCTTCACTTTCTTGACTGTTTCCTTTGCTGTGCAGAAGCTTTTTAACTTAATGTGATCCCATTTGTCCATTTTTGCTATGGCTGCCTGTGCTCATGGAATGTTGCTCAAGAAATAGTTGCCCAGATCAATGTCTTAGAGAGCTGCTCCAATGTTTTCTTGTAGTAATTTCATAGTTTGAGGTCTTAGGTGTAAGTCTTTAATGTATTTTGATTCGGTTTTTGTTTATGGTGAGAGATGGGGGTCTAGTTTCATTCTTTGCATATGAATATTGAGTTTTCCCAGCACCAATTATTGAAAAGACTATCTCTTCCCCCAGCGTATGCTTCTGGTACTTTTGTCAAAAATGAGTTCACTGTATGTGTATGGATTTGTTTCTAGGTTTTTCAACTCTGTTCCATTGGTCTGTGTGTCTGTTTTTATGCCAATACCATGCTGTTTTGGTGTTTACATATATAAATCTGTAGTATATTTGAAGTCAGGTAATGTGATTTCTCCAGTTTTGTTCTTTTGCTTAGAACAGCTTTGGTTATTTTGGATTTTTTGTGATTCCATATAAATTTTAGGATTGTTTTTTCTATTTCTGTGAAGGATGTCACTGGTATTTTGATAGGCATTACACTGATTTTATACATAAGAAAGCCAAAGGAATGTTCTAAAAATCTACAAAAATTAACAAGTTCAGCAAGATTGCAGGATACAAGATCAATATACAAAAATCAATCATTTTCTTTTGGCATTGACTCAGTGTTAAAAAAATTGGTTATTTTCTCTAAACTGGCAATGAATAATCTGAAATGAAATAATAAAACAATTCCATCTAAAATTGTATTAAAAATTAAAATATTTGTGAATAAATTTAACAAAGGAAGAGTAAAATTACATTTTAAAAACTACAAAATATCAGTGAAAGAAATTAAAGACTTAAGTGAATACAAAGACATCTCACGTTCATGGATCTCAGCTCTACTGTTGTTAAGATGATAAAATTCTCCAAATTGATATACTGATTCAATGTAATCTCTATCAAAATCCCAGCTGACTTCATTGCTAAAATTGGTAAGTTGATCTTAAAATTCACATGGAAATTGATGGAACGTAGAATAGCCCAAACACACCATTTTAAAAAACAGGAACAAAATTGGAGGACTCTTACTTCCTTATTTCAAACATATCAAAGCTACAGTGATTAAGATAGTGTGGTACCTACAAAAAGATAGATACGTACAGATCAAGGAAATAGACATGACAGATAAATAACAGCATGTATTGACAAAGATGTGGAGAAACTGAAACCCTCATACACTCTTGGTAGGACTGTAAATGGTGCAGCTGTTTTGGAAAACAGCCTAACAGTCTCTCAAATGTTAAACATAAAGTTAACATATGAGTCAGTAATTCTATGCCTAGATATATAACAAAGAGCAATGAAAATATATATTTACATAAAAACTTGTACACAAATATTTATAGTATTATTATTCACAATAGCTAAAAAGTAGAAACAACTCAAATATTCATCAATAGATGAATAAAATAAAAGGTGGTATATTCATAACTGAAATATTATTTGGTAATAGAAAAGAAAAAATTACTGATACATGCTACAATACTGATGAACATTAAAAATACTGTACTAAGTAAAAGAAGGAAATGAGAAAATAATGAGCAGGGAAGAGCCTGGCGTGGTCACACTGAAAACATACAGTCATTAGGCTTAGTATTGATAAGCCAAGAGAAGGTCAGTAAAGGTATGAGGAGATTGATAATTTGTATTGAGGCCTGTTTCATCTAGAAGGATAAAGAGTCATGGCAGTGTAACGGTGAATTCGATCAGATGCCCAGTACTTTAAACTGCTCTAATTCCCCTTTTTTATTCTGAAGTTCCTAAAACCTGTTAAAAGCCAGGAATCTCATTATTAAGAATCAGGAAGAAGTTGAATCCCTGAATAGACCAATAACAGCGTCTGAAATTGAGGCAATAATTAATAGCCTACCAACCAAAAAAAAGGCCAGGACCAGAGAGATTCACAGCCAAATTCTACCAGAGGTACAAGGAGGAGCTGGTACCGTTCCTTCTGAAATTATTCCAATCAATAGAAAAAGAGGGAATCCTCCCTAACTCATTTTATGAGGCCAACATCATCCTGATACCAAAGCCTGGCAGAGACACAAGAAAAAAAGAGAATTTTAGACCAATATACCTGAAGAACATCGATGCAAAAATCCTCAATAAAATACTGGGAAACTGAATCCAGCAGCACATCAAAAAGTTTATCCACCATGATCAAGTGGACTTCATTCCTGGGATGCAAGGCTAGTTCAACATATGCAAATCAATCAACGTAATCCAGCATATAAACAGAACCAGACAAAAACCACATGATTATCTCAATAGATGCAGAAAAGGCCTTTGACAAAATTCAACAGCCCTTCATGCTAAAAACTCTCAATAACTTCGGTATTGATGGAACGTATCTTAAAATAATAAGAGCTATTTATGAGAAACCCACAGCGAATATCATACTGAATGGGGAAAAACTGGAAGCATTCCCCTTCAAAACTGGCACAAGACAGGGATGCCCTCTCTCACCACTCCTATTCAACATAGTGTTGGAAGTTCTGGCCAGGGCAATCAGGCAAGAAAAAGAAATAAAGGGTATTCAATTAGGAAAAGAGGAAGTTAAATTGTCCCTGTTTGCAGATGACATGATTGTATATTTAGAAAACCCCATTGCCTCAGCCCAAAATCTCCTTAAGCTGACAAGCAACTTCAGCAAAGTCTCAGGATACAAAATCAATGTGCAAAAGTCACTAGCATTCTTATACACCAATAACAAACAGAGAGTCAAATCATGAGTGAACTCCCATTCACCATTGCTTCAAAGAGAATAACATACCTAGGACTCCAACTTATAAGGGATGTGAAGGACCTCTTCAAGGAGAACTACAAACCACTGCTCAATGAAGTAAAAGAGGACACAAACAAATGGAAGAACATTCCATGCTCATGGATAAGAAGAATCAATATCATGAAAATGGCCATACTGCCCAAGGTAATTTACAGATTCAATGCCATCCCCATCAAGCTACCAATGACTTTCTTCACCGAATTGGAAAAAACTACTTTAAAGTTCATATGGAACCAAAAAAGAGCCCGCGTTGCCATGACAATCCTAAGCCAAAAGAACAAAGCTGGAGGCATCATGCTACCTGACTTCAAACTATACTACAAGGTTACAGTAACCAAAATAGCATGGTACTGGTACCAAAACAGATATAGACCAATGGAACAGAACAGAGCCCTCAGAAATAATACCACACATCTACAACCATCTGATCTTTGACAAACCTGACAAAAACAAGAAATGGGGAAAGGATTCCCTATTTAATAAATGGTGCTGGGAAAACTGGCTAGCCATATGTAGAAAGCTGAAACTGGATCCCTTCCTTATGCCTTATACAAAAAGTAATTCAAGATGGATTAAAGACTTAAATGTTAGACCTAAAACCATAAAAACCCTAGAAGAAAACCTAGGCAATACCATTCAGGACATAGGCATGGGCAAGGACTCATGTCTAAAACACGAAAACCAATGGCAACAAAAGACAAAATTGACAAATGGGATCTAATTAAACTAAAGAGTTTCTGCACAGCAAAAGAAACTACCATCAGAATGAACAGGCAACCTACAGAATGGGAGAAAAGTTTTGCAATCTACTCATCTGACAAAGGGCTAATATCCAGAATCTACAAAGAACTCAGACAAATTTACAAGAAAAAAGCAAACAACCCCATCAAAAAGTGGGCAAAGGATATGAACAGACACTTCTCGAAAGAAGACATTTATGCAGCCAACAGACACATGAAAAAATGCTCATCATCTCTGGCCATCAGAGAAAGGCAAATCAAAACCACAATGAGATACCATCTCACACAGTTAGAATGGCGATCATTAAAAAGTCAGCAAACAATAGGTGCTGGAGAGGATGTGGAGAAATCGGAACACTTTTACACTGTTGGTGGGACTGTAAACTAGTTCAACCATTGTGGACGACAGTGTGGTGATTCCTCAAGGATCTAGAACTAAAAATGCCATTTGACCCAGTGATCCCATTACTGGGTATATACCCAAAGGATTCTAAATCATGCTGCTATAAAGACACATGCATTGGTATGTTTATTGCGGCACTATTCACAATAGCAAAGACTTGGGACCAACCCAAATGTCTATCAATGATAGACTGGATTACGAAAATGCAACACATATACATCATGGAATACTATGCAGTCATAAAAAAGGATGAGTTCATGTCCTTTGTAGGGACATGGATGAAGCTGGAAACCATCATTCTCAGCAAATTATCGCAAGGACAAAAAACCGAACACCGCATGTTCTCACTCATCGATGGGAATTGAACAATGAGAACACTTGGACACAGCAAGGGGAACATCACATACTGGGGCCTGTCGTGGGGTGAGCAGAGTGGGGAGTGATAGCATTAGGAGATATACCTAATGTAAATGATGAGTTAATGGGTGCAGCACACCAACATGGCACATGTGTATATATGTAACAAACCTGCACATTGTGCATATGTACCCTAGGACTTAAATGTGTGTGTCTGTGTGTGTGTGTGTGTGTGTGTGTATATACACATAAAACTAAAAAACTAAAAAAAAGAAATATATCTTTCCCAAGAGAATGATTTAAGTTTGATTTAATGATTATTGTTTCTTAGATTTAAAAAAAGCAGCTAAGTTTTCCATTCATTTAAAAAGTAATACATGATTTTTGGCTGGGTGCAGTGACTCATGCCTATAATCCCAGGACTTTGGCAGGCTGAGGCAGGTGTGTCACCTGAGGTCAGGTGTTCAAGATCAGCCTGGCCAACATGGCAAAACACCGTCTCTACTAAAAATACAAAAAAATTAGCTGGATGTGGTGGTGGGCACCTGTAATCCCAGCTACTTGGGAAGCTGAGGCAGGATAATTGCTTGAGCTCAGGAGGTAGAGGTTGCAGTGAGCTGAGATTGTGCTACTGCACTCCAGCCTGGATGACACAGTGAGACTCTATCTCAAAAAAAAAAAAAAAAAAAAAAAAGGTAATACACGATTTTTATAGGATTATTAAAGAATACAAATAAGTGTAAGAATGAAAACAGACCTATTATTTAAAACCAAATAACTATTAAACTGTTGATATTTTTGCATATCTTTCTCAGACTTTTTTTCTGCTTTCATTTTTTGCAAAGTAGTGATAATACTAAATTTCGTACGTTTTTAAAAAGAAAGTCCACATTTAAGCAAATTATTTGAAAAAATTATGTAAAATAACAAGACATTATTGCATCGTAATTTTTTCATTACCATTCACTATTGTTTATCATTTAGGTTGTTTCCAAATTTAGTTAAAAATACTGTTGTAAAGTTTCCTGTGGATAATGCTTTTTCTATGCTTCCTTAAAACAGATTTTTAGACACTGGGTGAAAGGATAACAACATCTTTAGGTATGGTATACATACATAGATCAGTTGTTTACCAAGAGTTGTACTAATTTATACCTACCCACAGTGTAAGAAAATACCTGTTTCTGGACATTTTCACAAACATGTCATGTTACCCTCACGAGCACTATTGTCTTAGCAAATCTCTAGAACATGAATCTGAAATTCCACTCATAACCTATATTGAAAGAAGAAATTATAAGTTTCATAAAAGCAGAAATTGTTAATATTTGCTATAAAGACTTTGCATAGCTTTATGAGATAAATGTACTATACATTAAATAAGAGTAAAGTTAATTTTACTTATTGTGTAAAAGAATGAGTTTGTATCAGCTTGATTCAAATCAAAAAACTATTTTGGCCATTTCTGCTATTAGCAAGGCACTGTAATGAATTTTAGGAAATATGAAGGATTATAGGAAGCTTATAGTTTGTTTGGGAAGTTGTTAGCACAAAAGTAGTTCAATAACCATATGAGATTTAAACAAATAGTTTCAGAAAACAGCAGAAGAGTTGTTCAGGGTCTGCACAAAATTATTTGTCAAAGATATAATACAGAAAAATGAAGCCTCTGGAAATTCAGATGCGAGAGATCATTTCAGATTAGGATAAGATTTATTAATTACAGAACTTACTAAACATATAGAAAATATAGAAAAGTCTTGGTCTTTAATTATTCAAAAGCCTTTGAACCATAAGCATCAGCCTTTAAAAAATTCTGTTTAGTGTTTATAACATTTAATCATTTCATTTTTAGATTACTGTTTTTTTTTCCTTTTTATTATTTCTACTTCAAGACCTACTTCCAACAAAGTATCTTGTAATAGATTACACTAAACAAACCCCTGCTTTGAGTAGTTACTTGCACCTATGGTTCACCTAGTCCAATTATCGGGGCTTTTTTCCCTTGGTATGTATTTTTTTTTGGAGCATCTATTATAATATAATGGTGAATCAATTGGCGCTAGGTTCTTTTGTTTCATATCTATGACATAGCAAAATATCCTTCTTGGATAGTAGAATATTATTCATGCTAAATAAATGTCACTATCAACACTGGCAGCCCACTTTAGTCAATGCTATGAATGAATTTCCATCTTATTACTGTGAAGAAATAACTTTTTTAAAGGTCTGAAGTTTATACACATGCACACACCAACATAACACACACTTTTATGGTACTTAAAAAATGCCATAGTTGATGAGTTATTTGAGATGAGAAAGCATTTATAATAAACTTGAAAAGCTTCAGAATCTTGCTATCCAGAAATTCACCGTTTGTGCTATAGATTGAATGTGTCCTCCAGAGTTCATGCGTTGCAAACATAATCCCCAATGCAACAACGTTGAGAAGTGGGAGTTTCAAGAGGTGATTAGGTTATGAGGGCTCTGCCCTCATAAATGAATTAATGTGGTTATCATAGGACTGGGTTCATTATTGTGAGAGTGAGTTTGTTAATAAAAGTGAGTTTGACCCTCTCTTGTTCTATCTTATACACGTGCTCTATTGCTCTTCTGCTTTTGGCCATTGGGATGATATGGCAAGTGGGTCCTCAACAGACGTAGGCCCCTTGACCTTGGACTTCCCAGTCTGCAGGACCATGAGAAATACATTTTTCTTTATAAATTATGCAATCTGTGGTATTCTGTTATAGCAACACAAAATGGACTAAGACAATTCCCATATTCGGAAGACTGAAGGCAAAACAGGAGAGAGGTCCTATTACCTGAATATTCTTTACGCAATCAAAAGTTCTAACAACATAAAAAACTGACTGATACATGCATCACTCACTAATTGGGCCCTTCTCAAATATCCTTCCCTACTCAACACTAAAGAGCCTGTTCTTACTCTTCATGACAAAAGTTTTGTTGGTCAGTCTTTCTCTAATCATTGGATGGTGTAAACATGTCTGTTCTTTTGGGATGCTATCTATGCCTATAAAAATATGCAAATTTACTCAAAGTCAATATTGGGAAAGATGTGGGATTTCATGGAGTTAATGAAAATTATATTTGAACACTACTCACATCACAAAGCCAGTAAGAGCAGTTGAATAGTGAAATAAAGAAAATGAGCAAGGATCATGATTCGATGGGTGTTTGAAAGGAGAATAATATAAACATTAGTGACTGGAGACACCTTTAGGAAAACTAAAAAACCCTCTGAATATTTTTGCAAAAAACAAGAACCTCTTTAAAAACCATAATAGAAAGGTAAACAATAAGGGCAAGATGTCATATTGCATTACCATCAACTTTGTTAGAAATTACAAAAATGGAAATTAAAGTGTCATTTATCCTTTGTTGCTCTTCATTATTCCCACAGTTAAAATTATAACTTGCATTTAAATAGCCTTCTGTTAAATATTTTTCATAATTAAGTCCCACTAAACGTACCACTACTATTTACCATAAATCTTTGGTTCCTTTACTATAAGTCTTTGGTTCCTATTTCATTTAGATTCCTTGTTCTGGCAGCAATTATTCTTAGATAACAACAATAATAATAACAAAGAACAAGTCATAAAAATAATTTTGCTTCTTAAAAATGAGTATGACCAGATTAAATTAATTCCTTTTTTAAAACAGAGGCAAACCTTAATTAATTGTGCTAATAAACAAAGCATTCATAGTTCTGGTACAGTGTTAACAAAGAAAGCAATGTCCATCATCTGCAATCTTTGTTTATAAAATGATAGATTTCAATGCAGAGAGTGTAGGGAGTAGGGTAAGAAAGTGATTACAGCTCACCTAAATAAACAGGGATCTGCAAAGTCTGGAAAATTAAAATCAATGAGAAGTTATATGGTAAGTCTGCTTGTCAGCTCGGGGATCGAAATGCAGAAGAAATATGATCATAACTCTGATGAACCTTGGCCCAACATTTCTCAGCAACTAAAGTTTTTAAAAGATATATATTAAAAGTCAAATAACATACATGATTATGAAATAATCAATATATCAGATGATAAAAAGCAAGAATCATTAAGAAAGTAATAAAAATCAGTTTCCCAAAATGGTAAGAAAATATGTTCACGTATTAAAAGGGAAAAAAAGCTTTATATTAAGTAATCCAACTACTAAATCAAATGGCAGATTTCATGTCTGTAAGAACAAACACTTTAGTCATAATAACTGTAAATTATTTCAACTGAAATATTATTGCTAAATACTATATGGACATCTGAAAATACTAATAACAAAAAGAAGTGCTTGCTGCTGTTAAAACTTTTTAAAATTTTTATTAAATTATACAGTATTCTGAAGAATAAGTAGAAAAAAATGAATAAAGTGATCATGTATAAAAACGTAATGAATGAGAAGCCAGGCACAGTGGCTCACACCTGTAATCCCAGCACTTTGAGAGGCCGAGGTGGGTGGATGGCTTGAGCTCAGGAGTTCCAGACCAGCCTAGGCAACATGGTGACAGCTTGTCTCTATTTAAAAAAAAAAAAAAATGTGGTGAATTAGAGTGTATGCCCCAACTAACAGTGGTGATGTGATAATATGGGCATATTATTCTCAGATATTCTCATTATTCAGGAAAATCTGGATTTTAATGTAATATTTCCTAATTTTGAAAGATTATGTGAGGCCAGCGATACAAGCCTGTTGGCTGAATCTGGCCCATAAGCCAGAGATTTGTAAATCTAATATTTTGGTTAAGTTTGGTTAATTTACATCTACAACAAAGAAAGTAGATGGTTCAAACAGTTTAGTCCAATTTTCTCATGTCAATTCTATTAATATCATTCTTTCTTTTAGTATGTTTATAAAATTCAACACGATAAGATCTTAATCAGCTTTTATTTCTAATGTGTTGACATTAGGTAGGAGGCAGATGAGAAAAAAGAGGTTGTATGTGCACTGGAACTTGTGAACAAGAACAGTTACCATGTCAAAGGTATACAACTGTCATTGAGATGACTTTTTCTACTCTCTTTCAGTTATCCTTCAGTTATTCAGAATAACAGAGGGCTGTAAACTAAGCTGTTTGAAGAGCAGATGGGGAAAGTAGCTGCTCTGAAATGTGATTAAAATATGAGGCCTCTGTTTAGTATTTATTTTTCTTTTTAAGCTTCAGATTTGTGGCTTAAGGAACTTTAATCAAGGGAAGAAGGACCAGACAGCTGCTGTGGCCCTAGTCTGCTGCTATGTTTCTGCATGGGGAAGGCTATAATAACAGACAGCAAACAAATAACCAACTCTATCATTTGCCAAGGCTGTGAGGAAAAAGTCACTCACATATTGTTGGGGAGAGTGCAGTGTGGGTAGACAACCTTTATGGAGAGCAACTAGCCCGTATCTATCCAAATTAAAAATACATTTACTATTTTGTATTCTGATTCTGAGTAGTTACACAAATCTATGTATATATTAAAATTGATAGAATAGTACATCAAAGGAAAGAAAAAGTCATTTTACAATCTGATAATTTAAAAACAAAAAAGAAAGAAAAAAAAGCAAGTGAGCCTGGCATCAGGTTTGTAGCCATTTTTTGGTTAATAATCCCAGCATCTTAAAGGTGGCAGTACAGACAAGATCCAGCCATTATCTCCTCTAATTTTATAATTACTCCATTGAGACAGGGACCAGCCCCCACTTTCGATAGAGGGTGATACCAAGGCTCCATGAAATGGGAGGTAACTTGCCCAAAGCCATGACCAAGTCAAGGATGATACCCAGATCAAAGGCAAGTCTGCCTGCACAACATGGCCACCAGGTTCCTTCCCTGATGCCCTTATTATCTGTTGTTTTGAGGTGATTGAAATAATGGAAAATTCTTAAAAAATGTATTCACTCTTTGACTCAGTAATCATACCTTTGGAAATGTACCTTAGAGATATCCTGTGTATATACAAAATGACAATATTTAAGGTTATTTACTGTGCTGGTTTTACATCAGCAAAAGATTGAAAAAAAAAAGTGTTCCTTTATGAGGGGCTGGTTAAATAAGCAATGGCATATACTTCTAATGTAATAAGATGCAACTCTACAGAGAAATGAAGAAGCTCTCCATGTGTGGAGATTTAATCCCCGAAACTCCAATAAAAATTATTCAGTAAAAAATGCAAGGACAAAATAGTATATATAGTATGCTACCATTTGTGTAAGAAGAGGGAAAATACATCTGTATCTATATTGTTATATTTGTGTTTATATAAACAAACACCAGAAGAGTACAAAAGAAACTAGCGATAACAGTGACCAGAAGTGGGTGGTAGTGGGGGCCGAACGGGGTAAAAGCAGGATACACAGTATATACCTTCTAATATTGTTTTGATTTTTGAATCAAATGTGGCAAGTTAGGAAGATAGTTAAGAAAGAAAGGGTTTATAAAGCAGCTGAGTGTGGCTATGTTCGTGTGCTAACCTTTTTCTGGGCTCCCAGAAGCAGAAATTTTACTTTAACTTTTGCACTGCTCTAGGAAGCATAGATATGATCCATTTAGAGTACTTTTGGCTATATTTGCGTGTGAAGGAGGAGGAGAAAACTGTATTAGGGACTTTGGTGGAGAGCACATTTCTTGTGACTTAAAATAGGGCCATCAGTGAAGGATAAATGGCTTAGTTCTTAGATTTGTTCAGCATATTCCACTACAGGTATGTAATAATTTTATCTGAATAGGAAAGGAAATGCCTGCTCTACTTACCTCAGGACTAAAATTAGGTTTCCTATTTCTGCTTCCAATTGCTAAAAGCTAAATATTGTATGCTGTGGCTGAAAGAGCAAAGGATTCTAATACTTTGGTCTTAGCAGTTAAAGCTGTCAAATACAAATACCAGATAATGTATATCTACTTCACTCCCATCCCCAAAGAATCATTATTCATAAAACTCTCATTGAGAGTTTTTCCTTACTGCAAAAAGTCCACGATGGATTGGAGATCCAATAACTTTCCAGGCTCAGGGTTACCTACTTTCCATAGGACTATATAAATATGGAAGGAAGCTGCTGTAACAAAGACATGCAATCATAGCTACTATCTAGTGATTCACAGTTTATAGATTGCATTCTCACACCTTATTGCATTTAATCTTTACACACACTCTGATGTGTGGGTGTTATCATCTCTGTTTTATAAGTGAAGAAACTGACATCCAGAAAGGTGAGGTGACTGGATAATGGAAGAGGCCGGACTTGAACCTAGATCTTCTGATTTTGAGCCCAAATGATTTTTCAGTACTGTACAGCTTTATATAATTGCCAATGCCTGACATAAAAATACACTGACTAGTATAGAGACAACTAATAATTGCATCTGATGGGGGGGGGAGCGGTGGTTTAAGTCTTAAAAGTCAGTCCATATGGAAAAAATATCCAGTAGTCAGAGTTACTTTTGAGGATCATTTAAATGACCCAGAAAGTACAGAAATACAGTGTAGGGGAAGTTTAACAACCTTGATAATATTTCATTTTAAAGTACAATTTAATATATCATATATAGTAATATATATGTCTAAAATATATTATGCTACATGTATTTTACAAAAGAGAATGGCTATAAATGAATTTATACATTAAACATGTATATCACACAACTCCACTGTACAAATAATGGCTAACATTCATTGAGGGTTCACACTGCTATGCTAATTATACATATATATACACACACATTATATATATACATATTTTTTAACCTTGAACAACATGAGTTTTTGAGATTTTATTTAATCCTTTCAAGATGTCTATGAAGTAGATATGTCATAAATACAGATGAGGAAACAAAGGTATTGAAAAGATGAGTCATGCAGGAAGCAAGTATCAATAACAGAATTTGAATCCACCCAATTTGAGTCTGGAAGTCATGCCCCGAGAACATGAATTCGTATTCTTATTCTTGTTTTGCTGTAGCATATCTATGCATTAAACAAATAAATAGAATGAATCACATATATGCCAAAGAAATTAGGTCATATCCTAATTTCCAAATATGTATGTGCAAACTGTTTTGACAGGATTTCTGGTCAAGATGGTACTGGCAATAGACACTTTAGAGACGTCTCTATTTAAAACAGTACTCAGCAATTACAGATAAAGTATAAGATATATTATTGACAAAGTATAAAAGAATAAAATATAAGAGATATAGCAAAGAAAAAATCAAGATACTGCCGTACTAAAAGTAAGGGTCACTGTGTAACCGAACACAAAGTAGTATGCAAGGCTGACATTATAGAATAGTTAAGCTCCAGGTCTAGTAGCAGTTAGATGCACCAAGGGTTAATATTGCATGTTAGCGGAGATTAAAAAGAACCACCTGGCAAAAGACTTGAGCAAGTCTCAGTGCATAAAAATGGCACTAAGATGTGATTCCCCAAACTGTGAAAAGAAGCTGAAAAAAGCTTTTGGAGATAAACCATTATATAAAACCAGGAAGACAGAGGAGGCAGACAAATCCTAGCTCCTAAAACTTAAGCCAGTCCCACCCACTGACTCAGTGATTGGGATAAACAGAAGGAGATAGAGATAGATAGAAAAAAAGTCACTGTCAGGATGAACCTGCAAAATGATTTCCAAAGCACTTGAGGAAAACTAAAGCTAAGAAAGTCAACAAACACAATTGAAAGAGCATGAATTTTTTAAAAAATGCAAGAGGAAATATATTTACAGAGCAATCAAAATAAAACATAAAAATAAGAGTTGACGATTCATACAGAAGTCAAGGAAGAAATATCTTAAAAAAGAAAAAGAAATTTTGAAAACAAAATCAAAAGAAAATATAAGAATTGATGTACAGAAAAAAATGACAAAAATTCTTGGAAATTGAAATTAATTATTTGAAAAAGAAAAATCCTAGTAGAGAGGATATATTAGAAAAGGATATAGTAGAAAAGGCACCTAGTAAACTGGAAAACAGGATAGAGCAATTCACTGAGAATGTGATACAGAGATACAGAGAGATGAAAACTGAAACAGCGTTAAAAGTCATGGAGGATACAAGCCTTAACACAGAACAAATTTTAGAAATAGAATATAGAAGCCATGGCAGATAAGAATGTTTGCACAGATAATGTCTAAGATATCCCTAGTACTAAAGGTCAGTAGAATACCTTAGATTAAAAGCATCATTATCATCAAATCCAGAGAATATAAAATCCATAAAAATATATCCACACCTCAATCCACCACAGAGCAAGTACAAAATCAAGGTTAATAAGAAGTCTTAATGCTATCAGAGAGAAAAAGATGATCTGTAAGGTAACAACAGTTAAATGGGAGATTTCTTTTCTCTCAAAAGATACTGAAAGATATTAGAGTCTGATCTTCAAATTGCTGAGGTAAAAATAACTGTAACCTAAACACTTAAAATTAGCTAAATTACCATTAATTAGAGAGGCCAAAATAAAGATATTTTCAGAACTACAAAAAGTAGTTTACCTGCTACATGTGCTTGCCGAAATAACTACTTTTCACAGCAAGAAAACAATTTTAGGCCAGGCGTGGTGGCTCATGCTTGTAAACCCAGCACTTTGGGAGGCTGAGATGAATGGATTACTTGAGTGCAGGAGTTTGAGGCCAGCCTGGGCAACATGGCAAAACCCCTCTCTACCAAAAATACAGAAATAAGCTGGGCAGGAAGTGCGCACCTGAGGTCCCAGCTACTCGGGAGGCTGAGGTGGAAGGATGGGTGATCAAGGCTGCAGTGAGCTGTGATCGTGCCACTGCACTTCAGCCTGGGTGACAGAGTGAGATACCCACCTCAAGAAAAATGAAACAAAAAGCAGAGAAAAAGAAAACTGAACATTGAGGGAAGGCAAGGGACATAAGAAGTAACTGTGAGGATGGAAATCAAACTACTGTCCCTTTTAAAATAAAGTCCACAAAATACAAAGGTGAATTAAGTTCTAGAAAACCTGTAAAGAAAGACAGCAGATAAAATGTGCAAGGATTGTTTAACTAAAGGATACAGTAAATGATTTTAGACTCTGAGAAATATAATATAGTCCACATGTATATTAAAATTGGTGGTTAATTTTTTTGTTTCTTTTTTTTTTTTTCCAGTTAGTTTTTAAAAGAATAGAAATACAAATCTGTAGTTTCCAAACCAGGAAATGAGAAAAAAGAAAAAAGCAGAAGCAACCAAGAGAAATATCAGTTCAACAGATGTCATGAAAGAAGGAAAAAAGTGAAGAAAAATTAACTAAACAAAACCACAATACAATGGTTAAAATGAGCCCAAAGCCAAGTGTGGTGGTATGCGCCTCTAGTCCCCGCTACTGGGGAGGTTGAGGCAGGAGGATTACTTGAGCCTATGAAGTTTGAGGCTGCAGTACACTATGACTGCGCCTGTGAATAGCCACTGCACTCCACCTGTCCAACAAGAGACATCTCACTTCTTAAACGAGAAAGAGTCCAAATGTGTAACTATAATAAATTAAATTAGCTTCTTAAAGGAAAAATACTATCGGAATGGAATTAGAAAAATAAATCCAGCTTTATGATGCTCACATGAGATACATCTAGAGCTAAATGAAAATAAAGAAGAAAGGAAATGATATTCCAAGTAAATACTAGCCAAAAGAAAAGTAGCAAAGCAATACTGTGATAGTGGATTGTGGGTGTCATCTTGACTGGATGAAGGGATACTCAGACAGCTGGTAAACGATTAATTACTCTCAATGTTTCAGTAGGCACTGTGCCTGACCTTTTTCTGCTGAAAGAGAAATTCAGATGGCTTTGCTTTATTTTGCTTTATTTTTATTTGTTACAGACAGGGTCTTGCTTGTTGCCCAGGCTGTAGTGCAGTTGTACAACCATAGCTCACTGCACCCTCGAACTGCTGTGCTTAAACGATCCTCCCAACTCGACCTCCCTAGTAGCTAGGACTGTAGGCTCGTGCCACCACACCCAGATAACTTTTCCCATTTTTTAGAAATGGGATCTCACTATGTTGCCCAGGTTGGTTTTGAACTTCTGGCCTCAAGTGATCCTCCCACCTTGCCTTCCAATGTTGGGATTACAGGTGTGAGCTACGACAACTTGATGGCTTCACTTTTGATTAGGATGACTAGGCTGCCCCAATGTGTCTGTGATCGTGTTCCCAGCGGAGACTGGCATGTGAGTTGGTGGAGTGGGTGGAAAATATCCACCCTCAATGTGGGTAGGCACCATCCAATCACTTGGGGAACCGTATGGAAGAAAAAAGTGCAGGAAGGGCAATTTTTCACCACTTCTCTCCTGGAGTCATGATACTCTTCTCCTGACTTTGGACTTCAGAACTCCAGGTTCTCCAACCTTTGAACTCCAGGACTGATACCAGTGGCCTACTGGGCTCTCAGGCCTTCAGTCTTAGACTGAGAATTACACTATCAGCTTCTTTGGTTCTGAGGCCTTCATACTTGGACTGAGCGAGTCTATTGGCTTTCCTGGTTCTCTAGCTTGCAGTCTATCATGGGACTTGTCTGCCTCCATAATCAAGTGAGCCAATTCCCCTAATAAATCCCTTTCACATACCTCTAGATATATCCTACTGGTTCTGTCTCTGGAGAACCCTGACTAAAACAAATAAATTTAAAAAATAGAATTTAGGGCAAATAAACATTAAATGAGAAAAAAGTGGCATTAAAAAATGTATGAAGATTTTAAAATGGTGGCCTTAATATACTTAAAAACATACAAATTACCCAAAGAAATGGAAAACTCCACAGACACAGTGAGAGATTTTCACATACACATACACAACCCTATCAAAACCTGATGGATTATAAGGATAAAAGTTAGTAAAAATAGATTTGAACAACACAATCAACAAGCATCTCTATCAGCTATATATACAACCCTGTACTAAAAAAGAGAGAATCCCTTTCAAACACACACACAAACCATTCATGAAAACAGATAACACACTAAACCTCAAAATAAGCCCAAATAAGTGCCAAAGAATCAGAATCATATAAACCAGCCCTCTGATCACAATATCATAATAACAATACGGATGAACCTCAAATACATTATATTAAGTGAAAGAAGATAGAATCAAAGGCTACATATGGTGTAATTATGTTTAGATGACATTCTGGAAAAAGTAAAACTACAGGGGCAGAAAACAAACCATTGATTGCCAAGGGCTGAAGCTGGGAGAGGGATTTACTACAAAGGGACCCAAGAAAATGTTCGTGGGTGACAGAGGTTCTGTGTCTTGACTATGGTGGTGGTTAAATGAATGTGTACACATGCCAAAACTCAGAACTATACACTAAGAAGGTGATTTGACTTTATGCAAATTATGTCTTAATTAACCTGATATTAAAACTGTTCAATTAGTTAAAACAATAAAAAGCATTTCCTCAATGCATTTATTAAATTAGAAAAACAAAGATCAAAAGCTAATCAATTATGTCCCAATCAAATAAGTGAGAAAAGAAATAAGAGTAAATGTAAGAAAGAAGAAAGAGGACAATAATGATAATATAGACCAATCTCTAGCAGGACTGATGAAGAAAATGAAACAGGCACAAATATAAGGCATTATGAATGAAAAACAGTACATAATACTGATAAAGTAGACACAAAAAACTACATTGCTTAAGTAATTACAGGTAAAGTAGAGACGAAAAACTACATTGCTAGAGGCCAAGAGTTCAATAGACTAGCTTGGGCAACAGAGTGAGACCCTGTCTCTAAAAAATAAGTTACAGAATATTAAAAACAACTTTAGGAAATATTTGACAGCTTAGATGAACTGAACAATTTATACATATATTTATATTTGTTTGTATTATATGCATAATATATATTAGCTACATATTTAACTTTGTGTTTTCTCTGGTAAAATTTAAATAAAGGAGTGAATTCTACAATATGCTTCCTAGTGTTACACTAAGACCAAATTTTAATGATCTATATTTATCCTAAACTCTTATCAGGAATGTTTCCCCTATCACCCAAATATTATTCATATTTTTAGACTCAAGGCTTTGAACTTTCCATAAATTCTTACCATGTCTCATAAATGCTCTTTACTTGCTTTACCTTAATAATTATTATTCATTGAACCAGATCACACACTTTGTATTCTCAACTGGACTTAACATAACACTTTATAAATACTGTGGACAACTGAAAATTGCCCCTTAAGAGTGATGTTGAAGAAAGGGAGACACAATTGTTCTCCGAAGCCACAGAGCCAAAAGTACCACAACTGAGTATACTAAAATGAGAGAAAATACAAACTTTCTCTTCTCCTTTGCAGTTAATTTTTAAAAATAAGAACCAATAGAATTTTTACCCCAAATTCTGAAATCTTGATACTAAACATGCAGAACTACTCTTTAAAGGTAATAAAGAAAAGTCATCATAGATATAAAAAGAAGAGGCACATTCTAAGGAGTCATATAAAATATTTGTGAAACAGATTTATGTCAAGAAAGAGCAAATTACTTCAAAAAATCTCTTACATGATAACTAAAGGCAATGTATAACTCTCAACTGGAACCCAGATTGGAGAAAAAATTGTTATAAAAAGACATTACTGAAATAACTGGAAAAATTTAAACATAGACTATTATTAATATTGTATCAATGTTAAATTTTCTGAATTTCACAACTATTTTAAATAATGTAAATGAATGGCCTTGTTCAGAGATACATGCTTAAGTATTTAAGTAAAAGTTTATAAGGTCGGCAATTTACTCTTAAATAGTTTAGCAAAATAAGTGATGTATGCGTATGGTGAGAGATAAACCAATTATGACAAATGGTAATCGATTAAGTGAAAAGTGGAATAATATTAATTACAGTATGCATAAAAATATTGCACAGCTTTGACATTTTTCTAAATAAAATTCTATTTTTATTTATTTATTTTAGATAGGGTCTCACTCTGTCACTTAGGCTGGAGTGCAGTGGCATGATCATAGCTTACTACAGCCTCCAACTCCCAGGCTCAGGCTATTCTCTTGCCTCAGCCTCCCAAGTGGCTAGGACTACAGGCATGCACCATCACATTTGGCTAACTTTTTGTTTTTTTGTTTTTTGGTAGAGACAGAGTCTTGCTTTGGTGTCTAGGCTAGTCTCAAACTCCTGGCATCAGGTGATCCCCCTGTCTTGGACTCCCAAAGTGCTGGGAATACAGGCATGAGTCACCATGCTTGGCCAAGGTTTAAAAAACAGTCAAAACAAAAATATAAATATCCAAGAAACATTTCAAATTAAAATATTTTTTCAATAAAATATGAGAAAACTTTGAACTATGAAAAATATAAAATCAGAAAATATTACTTTTAAATAAAAATTAACAAATTTATAGCAAGCAATAAATGCTGTAAGCAGCAAACAGGTGATTTTAGAAGACTGTTTTGACAAATTCTCCTAGAACTCATACTAAGATAATAAAGAAAAAAGGGCCAAAAAAAAAGTGATTTCCAGGCTGTGATGGTTAACTTTATACGTCAATTCAGCTAGGCTATGGTACACAGTTCCTTGCTCAAACACCAGTCTAGATGTTGCTGTGAAGGTAATTTTTAGATGTGATTAAAGGTTAAATCAGTAGACTTTGAGTAAAGCATATTACTCTCGTAAAGTGGATAAGCCTCATCCAATCACTTGAAGGTCTTTAGAGAAAAGAGTGAGGTCTTCTGTGAAGAAATTCTCCCTAGACTGCTTTGGGATACAAGACTTGAACATCCCCTCCTGCAGAAATTTCCAGCCTGCTGGCCTGCTCTGTAGGTTAGACTTGCCCACCCCACACTCCTGTGAGACAATTCCTTAAAATAAATCCCTCTCTCTACATACATCTCACTAATTTTGTTTCTCTGGAGAACCCTGATTAATAGAGAGACAAATCCAGGAGTCCAGTAATAAAAATGTGAGAAGATGAGAAGATAATGGATGGAGGGGAAGCAATAATCAAAGAACTAATACTGGGAATTTTCCTGAAATAAAGAAATTTATAAATTTTCATACTCAAAGGGCTTATTCAAATGCAGTCAAAAAAGACAACTAGAATAACCTAGTGATGCTTATAAATTTAACGAATTTAAAGAATAAAGGAAAACAAAATCATATGGGTTGCATAAGAAAACACATAATCTAAAACAAAAAAATAATCAGATTAACATCAGATTTCTCTCACACAACTACATGTAAGAAAACAGGCCAGGTGCAGTGGCTCACACCTGTAATCCCAACACTTTGGGAGGCCAAGTCTGGTGGATCACCTGAGGTCAACACCTGAGGAGTTCGAGACCAGTCTGGCTAACATCATGAAACCCCATCTCTACTAAAAATACAAAAATTAGCCAGGTGTGGTGGTGCGCACCTGTAATCTCAGCTACTTGGGAGGCTGAGGCAGGAGAATTGCTTGAACCCAGAAGGTGAAGGTTGCAGTGAGCCAAGATCATGCCATTGCACTCCAGCCTCAGCAACAAGAGAGAAACTCCATCAAGAAAAAAAAAAAAAAGAAAAGAAAAAAGAAAAACAAAAAGGAAAACACTCAATTAATTTTTAACTGTAAAATGTTTTTATAAAAGAATTCTAAACCCAGCCTAGCTTTATCGTTCATTTCCAAAGACACTAAGTATTTCATAGTCATGCAAGGACCCAGAAATTTTACCATCCTTCTTAAAAAATTAGGACTTTAAGAAATGCAAAATGTTTTAACTATGAAGGAGTATTAGCAACAAAATCAGTAAAATTTCGGGTTATGCCTAAGTTCAAATAACAAAATTTACATAGTGTAAAACAATAAGCAACATTAATCCAAAGTTAAAAGTTGAGATTACTTCAACAAAAGTGATGTGTGACCGGGGCCTGTCAGGGGGCGGGGAGCTGGGGAGGGATAGCATTAGGAGAAATACCTAATGTAGGTGACGGGTTGATGGGTGCAGTAAACCACCATGGCAAGCATATACCTATGTTACAAAACTGCACGTTCTGCACATGTACCCCAGAACTTAGAGTATAATTTTTTTAAAACAGTGGTGTGTCTGTGTGGTGGTGTCGGGGGTGAGGATAAGAATAGGAGAAAGCAAAATCATGTTAAATGTCTCATTGTACACATGGGAAAGTATTAGACAATTTTGCTCTTGACACTGAAAGAGAAATGAAGCACTAGTAGAATAAGAATATGATATAAAACTTCCAAATGAGAACCAGAATAGAAAAAGATAAAGAAAAACTTGATGGATATAGCAGAATAAAGGAAGAGAAAAATAAAATAGCAAAGAAGTATTATCTGGCATTGAAAAGTACAAACGATGAAAGTGGACTTCCCATATCAATAAGGGACACAGGAAAATCCAAGCATTCTCACTTTCCAGTACATGTATTGTTATTGCCCAACTAGGTTCTTCCCTGCTGCCCAAAAATACCAATATAATGAGAACAGCAGACGTGTTGAAGCAAAGACAGAGTTTAAATATCATAAGGCAGGCCAGTGGCAGGACAGGAGATAATTGTCAAGCCTGTCTCCTGGGAGAATTTGGTGGCTAGGGTTTTTCAAGGAGTTTGGTGGGTACGAGGCTAGAGAATGTGGAATGCTGATGGGTTGGGTTGGGGATGAAATCACACGGGGTCGAAGCTGTATTCTTGTGCTGTTTCTATTCCTGAGGGTGGGGGCGTCACAACCTGCTGAGTCAGTTTCTTGGTAGGGGTTACTGGTCAGGATGGTGCCAGCTCAGCCATCAGAATGCAAGGTCTGAAAAATACCTCAAACACCAGTCTTAAGTTTTACCATAATGATGTTATATACAGAAACAAGTGGGGAGTTACAAATCTTGTGACCTCCAGCTACATGACTCTTGAACCATAGTTTTAACTGTGTGGCCAATTTGCTAATTTTACAAATGCAGTTTCAATCCCCAAGCAAAGTGGGGGTTAGCTTCAGGGAGGGACTGTTAATCATCTTTGTTTTAAAGTTAAACTGTAAACTAAATTCCTCCCAGAGTTAGTGCACAGTTTGACTGATGCCCAGGAATGAGCAAAGGCATTTTGTGAGGTTGGAAGCATGATGGAGTCAGCTCTGTCAGATTTCTCTCATTGTCATAATTTTTGCAAAGGTGATTTCAGTAGGAGATGAGACAATAAAGAAAGAAAGAGAAATGTTTTCTAAAAAGAAGTGTAAAAAATAGCATAAAATGAGAATATGTTTTTTTTTTTTCTCACAATAACAGTGAGATCATTCAGTTCTTTGTCTAGGAATATATTACTTTCAGCCTTGTCTAGGAAACAAAATGGAATTTTACGTTGCTTATGATACTTGCACCTTAGCAATTTCTAGGCAAAGGTTAAAACTAAAGGAAAATACAAAGATATATAAAGATATATCAGGCAAATGCAAACAAAAAGCACAGACAACAAAAAGTAAAAATAGATAAATGGAATTATATCAAACTAAAAAGCACTTCTGTACAACAAAAGAAACAATCAATAGAGTGAAGAGACAATCTATAGAATGGAAGAAAATATATGTGAACCATACAATTGATAAGGAGTTAATATCTAAAATATATACAGAACACAAAAAACTCAACAAGAGGCAAACAAATAACTTGATTAAAAAGTGCGCAAAGGACCTGAATAGACATTTCTCCAAAGAAGACATACAAATGGTGAATAAGTATATGGAAAAATGCTCAACATCACTAATCATCAAAGAAAAGCAAATTAAAGCCACAATGAAATATCACTACACACTTGTCAGAATAGCTATTACAAAAAAAAAAAAAAAAAAAAAAAAAGATAAGTAGTGGCAAGGATGTAGAGAAATGAGAACACTTGTACACTAAGTAGAAATGTGAATTAATACAGTAATTATGGAAAACAGTACGGAAGTTCCTCAAAAAACTTAAAAACAACTAGTACATGATCCCACTAGTGGGTATTATCCAGAGGAAATGAAATAAGTCTTTCAAAGATATATCTGCATTCCAGTGATCACTGTAGCATTATACAACTAATAGTCAAGATATGGAATCAACCTCAGTGTCCATCAACAGTTGAACAGGTAAAGAAAACATGGTGTATGAACACATAAGACAATACCACTTAGCCTTAAAATGAAGGAAATCCTGTTACTTGTGAAAACATGGATGAACTTGGAGGGATTATGTTAAGTGAAATAAGCTAGGCACAGAAAGACAAATACTGCATGATTTTATTTACATGTGGAATCTAAAAAAGTCAAACTCATAGTAGCAGAGAATAGAATGTGGTTACCACAGACTGGAGGGGAGGAGCGCATGGGGGAGATGCTGGTCAATGGGTACAGAATTTCAGCTGGACAGGAAAAATAAGTCCAAGGGACCTATTGCATAATATGGCAATTGTGGTTAATACAAATATATTGTGTATTATGACACAATGACGATTGCTAAGTAGATATTAAGTGTTCTCATCACACAAAATGGTAAAAATGGAGGTAATGCATATGCTAACTAGCTTGATTTAGCCATTTCACAATGTATACATATTTCAAAACCATAAATATATACAATTTTTCTTTGTCAATTAAAAAAGTAGAAATAATAAAAGGCAGAGTGGAAACATCAATAGCATACTGATGGAAATTAGAGCAAAATGTATTATATAGGCAAAACGAATTATTTTAAAGTGATTAAAAAGTATAGATCCACAATGAGGATATGTACTTTATGAACTTTTATACTAGAAATAACATAGTGCTGAAATACAAAATAAAAGCTATTTGAAATTCAAGGAGAACATGAAGAGATGGAAATAATTGTTTTGGGAAAATAACTTCTTTCAAAAAGTCATTTACAAATCAAACATACACAAGTAAATTAAAGAATTAACCAACATAACAGATGTACCTAACCTTGTATATAACAGAGAATGTAATTCTCTTCAAATGTCCACAGAATGTTTACCAAAATTGATTATATTCCGTACTACAAAGAAAACATCACTGAACTCCAAAAATTAAAAATTTTATAGGCCAGCCACTAATCATAGGGTAATAAAACTAGAAACAACTGACTAAAGATAAAGAACGTAAATAAAATTACCTAGAGCCTAAAAATCATTCTCTAAAGATGAAACTGAAACATCAATTACAGACTCCATATTTTAACAATAAAAATAAAGGCAGCAAAAGCTCTTAAGATGGGTCTTTGTTATGAGAGTGAGATATGAGATATGAGGCTGAGCTCATATTCCTATCTTTTCTCTCTTGAGATCTCCTTAAAATACTGGTAAATAAATACATTTTTAAAGGGATAGCAAACAATAAGGAAAAGGAATAAAGGGCTATCTGTTTGTGGAAAAGGGAATTAAAAAATTTCAGAAAGAAGGAAATCAGAAGGAGTGGTGAGGGATAAAGAAGAGCAGTAGAGGAAGGGACAAAAGGTGAGGAAGGGGCCAACCTGCTGTAGGAATCCAAGAAAGGCAGGGAAATTGGAAACACAAAATACAATGAACTTTAGTAGAGACCTATGAGGCTGAAAACAAAAAAATAATTGAAAGTCAGAAGACAGCCGAGCATGGTGGCTGACACCTGCAATGCCAGCACTTTGAAAGGTCAAGGCAGGAGGATTGCTTGAGGTCAGGAGTTCAAGACCAGTCTGGCCAACATGGTGAAACCCCGTCTCTACCAAAAGCACAAAAATTAGCCAGGTATGGTGGTGCATGCCTGTAATCCCAGTTATTCCAGAGGCTAAGGCAGGAGAATCGCTTGAACCCTGAAGGCTGAGGTTGCAGTGAGCCGAGATGGTGACACTGCACTCCAGTCTGGGTGACAGAGTTAAACTCTGAAAAAAAAAAAAAGAAAGAAAAAAGAAATAGAAAGGAAGTAATGGAGGTCTCTTCTCCAAAATATTGAACACAATTTTGCTGAGAACAAGGATGGCTAGAATGAGAGGCAATGCTCTCTATCAGAGACATCAGCTTTCATATTTAGTGGTTGCAAAATATAAGGCTAACATTATGCATACCTTATCCAAGACAAGCCAACCAATACACTAGTCTGTTCATACACAGAGAGATCCGAGCTTTCCTATTACTTTATTTAAAAAGTAAACAGGCATCAGACACATGAGTCACATCTGCCACAATGAAGAGAAAAAGAAAGACAACAAATGGGGGGCGGGATATCAACCACTGAGAAAAGGGAGAATATTTATAAAATACAAAAATAACTTTGAAAAACTTCTAATACACTGTATCCATGAACAAGAGGAGGATATCTTAAAGAATAAGCATCAAATATGAAAGAGGTCTTGGAAATTGAATATATGCTTGCTAAATTCAATAAGTGATTTGGAAATCTAAGTTGAGAAAAATCTTCAATAAGTGGAATATAAGCACTAGGTGGGTAAAATATGAGAAAGTTAACAGTTATAGAAGATTGATTCTAAAGGGTTGACGTTCAGCTAAAAGGAATCCCAGAATGAGAATATGTAGGGAAATATAGAGGAGAAAATAATCATAGATATAATTGAAGATAATTTTTTAGAGACAAAAAAGGGTATAAGACTTCAGACTGAAAGTCCTTGTATGCCAAGTATACTACACTAAGAAAACAAAAACAAAAACAAAACAAAACAAAACAACAACAAAAAAAACCTCAAAAAACTCACAACTAGATATATCTCTATAAAATTTTGGACCACTAGATAAGGAGATCTTAAAGGCTTCTAGATAGAAACAGGTCACACATCAATTATATGATCAACATCACTGGAGGAAGTGAAACAATGTCTTAAAAGTTGTGAGAAAAATGATTTTAAACTCACATATCTAGGGAAAGCAGTTCTCAAATACAAAAGTAAAATAAAAATTTTCTAGAAATACAAGGACTTAAAATTTTATCTCCTATGTATCCTTTAATACCTCTATTAAAGAAGAAATCTATAATAAATTACAGACTTTTTTGGATTGATCTGAGAAGAAAACTTGGAGCTTTAAACCTGTTTATTAAAAAAATTGAAAAATATAAACCAAGCATTGAATTCAAGAAAACTGAAAAGAAGGAAAATATGAACCTAAAGAAACAGAAAAAAATAAGAGATGAATAAAGATAAATACAAATAAATGAAACAAAAAACAGAAAGGCAGACTTGAACAACTGCAACAAAAGCTGCTCCCTTTTAAAGATGAATACAACAAATGATTCTAGTGATATTTCAATACTTTCAATGATCTTAGAGAAAGAAAGTCTTTAATTTTATTTATCAAACTAGTGTAGTTTACTACAAAACATGACAATGACAAGACAAAATAAAACCTGAAAACCAATCTCACTTATTCATTCAGTAAACATTTACTGAGTGTCTATTCTATGCCAAGCATTGTACCAGGCATGAAGGATAAATAAAAATAAGTAAATAAAAATAGAAATCCCCACCCACCTCTATGGATATTAGATTTTAAAAATAAGCAAACCAAATACATAATGAAGTAGAGTTTAAATGGAGAATATGAAATGTCTATGTTGGGAAATTTAATAAAATATATCATTATAATAATAGGCTAAAAAACAAAAACCAAATGACTATCACTATAAATGCCTCAAGTTATTTGATAATGTTCAATATCCATTTTTATTTAAAATACTCCTAGCAAATTAGAAACTGTACATGGTACATTTATTTAACATTATTTTGTAAGAATTAGCCAACACAACCAGATAAGAATATGATATTATATATAAATAATGGCAAAGATTTAGAATTACAATTAACTACTAATGATAAAATAATCGACATGAAAAAAACCCTCAGCCTACCAACTAAATTAATAAAACAGTTCAGAAAGATGGGCTTCTAAAAATATATATATACAATAAAAATGAAAACAAGGAGAGCCTCGTATAAATAGAAAGATAACATAAAGTATAACAGAAAGAAAAGAGAGGGGGATGCTGTGGTTCAAGCCTATAATCCCAGCACTTTGGGAGGCCTAGGTGGGGGGATCGCCTGAGATTAGGAATTCAAGACCAGCCTGGGGGCCGTTTAGGGAGACAAGGCTGTACAAAAGAAAAAAGAAGGAAGGGTGCACTCATCCCAGCTGATTCCAACACTTTGGAAGGCCAAGGCAGGCAGATCCCTTGAGCCTCAGAGTTCGTGATCAGCCGGGGCAATATGGTGAAACTACAGCTTTACAAAAACTAGCTGGGCTTGGTGGGGCATGCCTGTGGTCCCAGCTACTCTGGAGGCCAAGATGGGGAACTGATTGAGCCTGGAAGGCAGAGGTCAAAGTGAGACGAGATCACACCACTGCGCTCCAGTCTGGGTGAAAAAGTGGGAACCTGTCTCAAAAAAAAAAAAAAAAAAAAAAAAGAGAGAGAGAAAGAAAAAAAAAAATAGTTCACAATAGCATCCCAGAATATATAGACCTGGACAGACCTGGAATAAATAAAACAGAAGATGTATTATTAGAATCAGTGGGCGTAGGATTGGTTCTTCTGCAGGATAGGTAATTCATATGGAAAAAATCAAATTAGATACCTACCCCAAGTCATACATAAAACAAAACCAGGTGGATTAAAGACTTACGCATAAAAGCAAACAACATTTTAAAAAGTTAAAGAACACTATATATTATTGAACAATAATGTATATTTAGTAAAAACATAAAAATATCCATTCATATGAACACTATGAACACACTGATTTCAGGATAATGGTTACCTCTGGAGAGGGAGGCAAGGGGAAGGAATGGAGATTGGCTTTAGCTTTGTCAGTAATATATTATTTCTTTAAAAAAGTGGGAGAGAAAACAGAACCAATGCGATGTCATTTGATTAAAAGTTACCAATGTCATTATTTTCTGTACTTTTTAATATGTTCAAAATATTTCATAAGGAAAAGTAAAATCAGAAAAATGTAAACATCTTTAATCCATCTGATCTTTATTTGGGCTGATGCTAAATTGTGAGATTAGTGTACTCATTTTATCCCAAATTTCACAACTCTATTGAACAATTCATCCTTTCTCTATTTTAATTTGAAATGCCACTTAAAACAAACTGTAACTTTCTCTATACCCAGATCTATTTCTATCTTTTTAATTCTTTTTTTATCTGTCTACTGTGGTCTCAATACCCCTTATAATACATTTTTAAATGGATAGATGTCAAAGCCTGCATAACTCCTCCTTCTACTCACACCCTTCACCTCCCAAATCAACATTAGCCTCATACCTCCTGCATGTTTTTTGTTCTTTATGGCATTCAGATTAAATGTTAGAAGATCTTCAGTGATTCCTGATAAAGCTTGTTTCATTCTTTGCTGTATCCCAACAGCCTCCGTAGAGTGTGACATACAGTAATCACTGAATAAGTATCTGTTCTTCTGTTTTTCTTTTAATAAACAGAACAAAACATCTGAAAACCTAGGATTATATTTACAGACTAATGTGGAAGAAATTTGAATTTTATTGTGTTAGTCTTACCAGTCTATTTGTTTAAATGTCTCTCAGAAAAGTTTTATAGTTTTCTTCAGATAAATTGTTTATAAGTGCCTGTTATGTTAATCCTTGTTATTCTATAGGTTTTGTTATTATTACTGGTAAGCTTTTTCTTTTTATTAATTGATTATTGATAGGGGAGTTACTATTTTACAAAGTAATTTTTAGTCTAGTATATTTGCAGACATTTTCTATTAATTCTACATAGGCAATAGTAACATGTGCAAATAACAGTTCTGTCTTGCTAGTCAATCTTCTATTTCTCTTATTTCTCTTTTTCTTACTGCATTGGGTAGAACTTCTAGTATAATGTGGAAAAGTTTGCATGACAAAACAGGTAACCTTTTCTTTCACACTTTAAAGTGGCATGCTTGCTATTCTTAAAATGTTTTTTTCCTTATTTTTTGTAAATACCTTTTTATCATATTAAGAAATTGTCCTCCTATTCCTAATGTGCTAAGAGTTTTTCTTATAATTATTGTTCAATTTTATTGAATGCTTTTAATGTATCTATTGGGATGACCATATGGTTTTTCTCCTTTAATCTGTTCAATGTTATAGATTACACTGATAGATTTTAAAAAAGAAAAACATTGAACCATTTTTGAATTGCTCAAATAAAGCCCACGTGGTCAGGAGATACCAACACAAACAACTCACTTTGATTTATCAATATTTTATTTAGTGTTTCTGCATTGAAGTTTCCATGTGAGACTGTCCTATAATTTTTCTTTCTTGTATTATCTTTGCCTGATTTAGATATTAAAATCAAAAGAGAAGCTTTCCCTCTTTTCTTGAAACACTTTTCTCCCTCTCCACACTAACCTAAGTCACCATTTGGATTATCCTCTTAATCCTCCCTTTCTTTTCAAATTTATTTAAGCATTTATTTTTTCTCTTTCCTGAACTTGTTCTTTCTCCCCAGCCTGCCACCTCACATACTCCCTAGAATGTAAACTCCACAAAAGTAAGCAGCTTGTCTATTTCCAGAAATGAAGTCTGTGTTAAGCATATAGCAGAGTCTCAAAAATACTTTTTGAACAAATAAAAGAAATGAAATCCTACTTTTCATCCATCAAATTAGCAATACAAAAACTTATAATATCCATATTGCAAAATGTACGTAGGTATGCATATATTAATATAATGTTTTGAAAGAGTAAGTTGAAGGTAACAACTAAAAGCCTTTAAAATGTGCTATCTTTTGATGAAGCAAGTGCATTTCTAGCAATTTATTTTTCTGAAGTAATTCAATAATGTGCAAAGGGATGAAAAATATTTTTTATTAAAGCATTGCTTATGACAAAAAACTAAATAACCTAACTGTTCAATAATCTGTGATTTTTCATCAAATTATGATACATCCATAGAACAGAATAGTATGTACTTCTAAAATTGCCATAGAAACATATTTAGAATACATTGTGAATTTTAAAAAGATGGTCCTAATATAATATGTAGTATCATCCTACTTTGGCTAAAGAGTTCATTTCTATGAATTGAACAAAGCCTGGAAAAATATACACAAAAATGTTGCTGTTGTTTTCATCAGGTACTGGAATTTTAAAAGTTTTTCTTTTCTTTTCCTTGTGTTTTTCCTCCTGTAGACCATGAAACATTATGTTTTAGGTAGCAAAACATAAATTTAAAAAGAAAAGTATGTGAACACCATGCTGTTACCAATTTAATGAGAAATCTCGGGCACTGGGAAGTAATCATCAAGTATGTGTGTTTGCGTATGCGTGTGTGTACATGCACACATATATGTAAATGACAGTCTGTTGATGGCTGCCCAGTGTCTGAACACATTTTTTATTTTGGGAAATCTCAAAAAGTCTGGGATAATCCCTTTCCTAGTTATTTGGTTATTGATCATCAGTCATGTTACCTTTGTTAACCAAACTAATGCTCCCACCCAGGACTTTGAATTTTGTGAGAGTAAGGCAGAGGTGTAGAAGACCATCAGAAATTACTCATGGAAGCTGCGGTCACACTGAAACAGCAAACTTCAATGAGTGTCCAAAGGCAGCAGAACCCAGCTGCATGTTAAAGATTGTCCAGTGGAAACTGTATCAGCAGCAGATTTCAAAGCAGAATTTTCCTATGGTATGGCACTGGTAGGGCTTTACCTTTCCTCATTTCTACTAGTTTCTTAAGTCTAGTTCTGCAGCACCCCTAAAGATTCTGTGGGCTGTATGATATTACCAAATATTCCTTTTCTGCTTTAGACAAAGCTGGCTTCTATTGTTTAAAACTAAGAATTCTGATTGGTACGATGCCTAGCAACTATCATGAATCATAGTCTTCCATTTCAGAAACTGCCACTATTTTTCTAGGTAGTTCAAAAGCATACTAGAAAGAGAATGCAGTGAAGCCAGACTGATCAGGTTTGAATACCAGCTACTATAATTACTAGTTGTGTGTGACCTTAGACAATAGACCTAACCTCTCTCAGTCTTAATTTCTTCATCTGTAAATTATTATTATTATTATTATTATTTCTTCTTCTCCTTTTCCTTCTTTAGTAGAGACAAGGTCTCACGATGCTGCTCAGGCTGGTCTCAAACTCCTGGACTTAAGCGATTGTACCACATAGGCCTCCCAAAGTGATGGGATTACAGGTATGAGTCATCCTACCGAGCCTGTAAACTATTTTTGATCATCCAACAACGTTAACATTTTGCATCTTTCATATTTATCTCAAATTCTTAAATTTCTTCTGGTATTTCAGGGTCCACATCTACATGTGCACTTTGAAATGATGTATATATCTCCATTATCTTGAACACTACTTGTCAATACTATCAACTCTTTCTACTCACTAGGTTATAAACTAAATGCATAAACTATAAACTCTTACAAATAAATGCAAATGTCTGCTTTCTTCAATACATAGGTTGCTGGAGTACTGCTAGAGAAATTAGAAGTAACCCATAAAAAGCCAAGATGGCTTTTGGCCAGACTCATAAAACTATGTTCAGATTAAAAACAAATAAAACAGGAGCCTATATGTAAAAATCATTGAAAAATGAAAAACAACTTAAATCATTAATGAACTCTCATGAAGATACACTAATGTAGAATTCCATTGCTAATGCATAGTAAAAGATAATTAGATTCTTTTGTCTTCTCCCTTAATTGTGCAGCAGGGCAGCTGTCCCGGGATCTTATTTCACACCCCGAAATATTCCTCAAACTCTATCCTCCACCCAATATGACTTTTTCCTTCAATACATCCACTTTTCTGGTCTTTCAAGATTGATTATATTCTCCCTCAAACTTACTAATGTAAGTGATTCCAGTTTTATTGGCTTCTTTCAAGTTTCCTCCCTTCCTAGTACCTAAAACAGCACCAAAAATTGGCCCTTAATTTGAGCAAGAAACAGGGAAAGACTTATAAACTTTTAAGTATTAATAATCTTTTATCTTCTCCCATGGCTTACAAGAAGTTTCCTCCTCTCTTCATCTCCCTCTCTGTCTCGGCCTCCCAATGCACATACCACAACTGTGTACATTTGTGCCACAACATATTTTGATCTAAAAACTCCACTGTGTCTTTAAAAATGCTCAGCAATCCTACATTTCCCTGACTAGTCCTTTTCTCTATTTCTCAGCCCAGATATTTCTTCTGAGCTCAGTTCACAAATTCCACAGTCTTCTGGATATCTTCATATGAGCACCCTATGGTCGTTTCAAATATGAAATTTATGGAGAATAAAAAACTCATCAACTTTTCCCCTAAATTGTCTCTTTCTTGTATTCTCCACCCAAATATCAACTTTTCATCTCGTCAGTCAAACAAGGAGTGATTCCTGACCTTTTCCTTTGAATCACACTCAGTGTTCATGAACCAGGAAGTTGATTGTTGAATTTGCTAAGTATCTCTTGATATTCGTTGCAATTAGCTTAGGTCAGACTAGCATCCATGCTTTCCTCTATTTGGTCTTCCCACCTCCAGATCAGTCTCACCTAAGTCTATTGTTTTTACTATAGTCAAAACAATCTATCTAAAATACCAATGGCATTCTGTTACTTAACTATATGGGTTCTCCAGTCTGACTGTTGAGTTTTCAATCAGGCTTAATGACCAACTAGGAAGAAGAGACAGTGTATGCCATAGTTGTTAAGCACATAGACACTACAGTCTGTCTGCCTTGGTTCAAATCCAGCATTGCCTTCATATATGACCTTGGACAAATTACTTAACCCCACAGGGCTCATTTTTTTCCCCTTCTTTCTATTTATTTATTTCCACAGGGCTCAGTTTTTTTTTTTTTTTATAAAACTGAAATGACAAAAGCATCTGTATTATAGGGTGGCTGTGAGGGTTACATGAATGAACATAAAGCTCTTGTAGAGTGACAGCCATATAAACGTATGCTATTATTATATGGCCTTACATAGAATGTATAACCTTTCTGGACTTCAGTCTCTTCCTCTTCTACAAATAGGAATAATATGTATGACACATTTTTTTTGACCTTAGATGATAAAAGAGATTAATGTTATATGTCATCCTCTGGTAAACATTCCTTGATCTCCCATTTCCCCAGTGTAGGAATAAATGTACAGGCATACCTTGTTTTTTTTGCTCTTCACAGCTATTGTGTTTTTTACAAATGGAAGGTTTGCAACAACCCTGCACTCAGCAAGTCTATGGGCGCCTTTTTTTCCCACAGCATGTGCCCACTTCATGTGTCTGTGTCACATTTTGGTAATTCTTGCAATAGTCCAAACTTTTTCATTATTATTACATCTAACATAGTGATCTGTGATCAGTGACCTTGGATGTTTCTACTGTAACTGTTTTGGGGTGCCATAACACATATCCATATAAAAAGGCAAATTCAATCGATAAATGTTGTGTGTGTTCTGACTACCCCAGAATCCAGCTGTTCCCCCACCTCTCTCCCTCTCCCCTAAGACACAACAATGTTCAAACTAGGCCAAGTAATAACCCTTCAATGGCCTTTAAGTGTTCAGGTGAAAGGAAGAATCACATATCTCAATTCAAATCAAAAGCTAGAAATAATTAAGCTTAGTAAGGAAGACATGTCAGGCTGACAGCTAGGCTTCTTGTGCTGAACAGGTAGCCAAGTTGTGATTGTAAAGGAAAGTTATTGAAGCAAATTAAAAGTGCTACTTCAGTTAATACACAAATAGGAAAGCGAAACAGCCTTTTTGCTGTGAAATAGCCTTTTTGCTGATAAAAAGTTTTAGTGGTTTGGGGAGAAGATCAAACCAGCCACATTTCCTTAAACCAAAGTCTAATCCAGAGCAAGGCCCTAACTCTCTTCAATTCTCTGAAGGCTGAGAGAGGTGAGGAAGCTGCAGAAGAAAAGTATGACCCTAGAAAAGCAAGGTGGTTCCTGAGGTTTAAGAAAAGAAGCCATCTCCACAACATAAAAGTGTGAAGTGAAGCAGTAAGTTCTGATGGAGAAGCTTCAGCAAGTTATCTAGAAGCTCTAGCTAAGATCATTGATGAACAAACAACAGATTTTCAGTGTAGACGAAACAGCCATCTATCTATTAGAAGATGCCATCTAGGACTTTCACAGCTAGAGGAGAAGTCAATGTTCAACTTCAAAGCTTCAAAGGACCCACTGATTCTCTTGCTAGAGGCTAATGCAGTTGGTGATTTTAGGTTGAAGCCGATGGTCACTAACCATTCCAAAAAGCCTAGGGTCCTCAAAAATTATGCTAAATCTACTCTGCCTGTGCTCTATAAGTGGAATAACAAAACCTAGAGGATAGCACATCTGTTTGCAGCATGATTTGCTATTTTAAGCTCACTGTTGAGAGACCTACTGCTGAGAAAAAAATACTCCTTTCAAAATATTACTGCTCATTGACAGTGCACCTAGTCATCCAAGAGCTGTGATGGAGATGTACAAAGAGATTAATGTTGTTTTCATGCTTGCCAACACAATATCCATTCTGTAGCCCATGGATCAAGTCTTTCAACTTGAAAATGCATCAACTTTAAAGTCCTTTTAATTAAGAAATACATTTTGTAAGGCTATACCTGCCATACACAGTGTTTCCTTGATGCATCTGGGCAAAGCAGATAGAAAACCTTTTGGAAAGGATTTACCAATCTAGATGCCATTAGGAATATTCATTATCTCTGACCTGGGTAGAGCAGCATCTGCTTGGTGGTGCCCATCTCATATCAGCCAGCGATACAGCAATCCCTTGTTTATCCCTTGGCCTTTGGTCTGTACCCATGCCTGGTTCATGTGTGGAAAATATGGGGACAGGAGAGAAGAATATTCTTGATTCATGGGAAGAGGTCAGAATATCAATATTAACAAGAACTTGGAAGGAGTGAATTCCAACCATCATGGATGACTTTGATGGGTTCAAAACTTCAGTGGCGGAAGTATCACAGATGTTGTGGAAAGAGCAAGAGATCTCTAATTAGAAGTGGAGCCTGCAGATGTGACTGAATTGCTACAATGTCATGATAAAACTTGAACAGATGGGCAGCTGCTTCTTATGGCTTAGAAAGTAAGTGGCTTCTGGAGGAGGAATCTACTCTTGGTGAAGATGCTGTGAACATTGTTGAAATGATAACAAAAGATTTAGAATATTACAGAAACTTAGTAGCTAAAAGAGCAGCAAGGTTTGAGAGAATTGATTCCAGTTTTGAAAGTAGTTCTACTGTGGGTAAAATTCTATCAAACAGCATCGTATGCTAGAGAAATCTTACATGAAAGGAAGAGTCGACCAATGTGGCAAACTTCATTGTCTTATTTTAAAGAATTGCCACAGACAACCCAATATTCAGCAACTATTACCCTGACCAGTCAGCAGATGTCGACATTGAGGCTAAACCCTTCACTAGCAAAAAGATTATTACTTGCTGAAGGCTCAGGTGATCAGTAGCTTTTTTGTTGTTGTTGTTAGCAATAAACTATTTTTAAATCAAGGCATTTATATAACTGTGAGGGAAATGGCTGCGCTTCAGTCAGGAGTAGGCTGAGGTGGCCTTCTGGTGCAGCATAACTCAGTGAGTTTGAGGTGCAGGTACACAACACACCACGTGAGGAGCATTAGATGATGACCTATGTGAGCTCATGCTTGGCTCAGAGTCGCTATTGTCTGTAAAAGGTATAATTACCCTGCTAACGCTGCACATATGGTTCACTTGCACCAGAGAGAGAGTAAAGCCATGTCGAAACTGTCTACAATTCCTTGAGTGTTTTTCCAGCTACTCGCCACTCACCCACCAACTCCCCTTGGACCTCAGTTAGAACTGACAATTGGCATCACAAATACGATCCTGAGGTGAGTGAGCCCACTTATTCCACTAATTCCGGGTCGGCCATGTGTCCACAACATGGGTTGTGATACCCGGTGGCAGCTGTGCTGCTTGGATGGGCTCTGATGGAAACATGGGCAGAGGTAGATGGGTCCCGAGCGAGCATGGAGAAGATGCTGAAGCAGCTGGAATCACAGAGCACTGAGAATGAACGAGTCTTTGCTTGCAGAGTTAGATGGGCATTTTGACTGCACTACGAGAACTACATAGCCAGTCCCTGAGGCGAGCGGTTGGCACAAGGGCAAGGTGACCACACCCTGACTGAGTGGCTATGTGCAGCCATATGGACTGTGTGGAATGACACTGGTGAAATACCTGAAACTGTGAGTAAATGGCAGTCATATGCTGACTTGGTGCAAGTCATCCAGGAGATGGGTATGCAGCAGGCTATGTCTGACCTGAATACCCAGAGGCCAGATGATGAACATTTCACCTCCCACATGAGGAGTCTCATGTTGGGTTCTGCACTCGAGTGCCTTTGGCTCCCTAGCTGCTGTACCCACCCTGTACATAGGGTGACACAGACATGAAGTGACCACTGCTATGGCGGCCTTGGGGGAAGCAGAAGGCTACTGGCAGGACCAATGGGTCTGCGCCTTAAAGAAGGGGAAAATGCCCTCCCCATGAGAGAAAAGGGGGCCTCAACAAGTGACACGCTCATGGATGTGAATAGATTGGATTTTGGCTGGGGTTGACCAAGAGAAAATCAAGAAGCAGCCCAATGAAGTACTCTTAGCTTTGTGGAGACAGTTGTCTCCAGAGCAGCAATTCCAGAAAATGCCCAAGGGGGAGAAAGACACTGCTGCGCCACCTGGTCCCACCCGGGTGCTTTAGCTCAAAGACTACTTGCTGCAGCCAGGTGGAAATGTAGAGCTGTTTCTGCTTGATTAGGGAACTGGCCGAGATGCCCAGTTTGGGGGGACACTGGATGATCGGAGGCCACATGCAGAATTAGCGATCCACTCGTCCCCCACCAACGTACAGTGGGTGCAGGTGCTGGCACTGGTGGATACTGGTGCAGATTGCAGCCTTCTTTATCGGAACCTGAATAAGTATCTGGGCAAACCTGCTTACCTTGATGGTTATGAAAGCCAGTCAGTGAACGTGAAACCTGTATCTCTGTATCTTGGCATCAGTTGTTTGGCTCCCTGTTTATATACTGTGTGTGTTTCTCCCATACCTGAATACATTCTGGGGGTGGACATTTTACATGGCCTGGCATTACAAACCACAGCCAGTGAATTCAAACTCCAAGTGCATGTGGTGAAGCTGGTGCTGCACAGACATATGCATCACCAGCCTCAGGTTCTGCCACACCGATGGGTTACTTCCACCCATCAATACTGCTTGCCGGGTGGACATACATAGATAACTGAGACAAAAAGCTGGAAGAGGTGCAGATAGTGCATGGCACCCATAGCCCCTACAATTCTCCAATGTGGCCAGTTAGAAAGCCTGATAGAAACTGGCAGATGATGGTGGACTACTGGGAACTGAAAAAAGTAACACCCCCTTTGCATGAAGCTGTACCGTCAATCATGGATTTGATGGATCGTTTGATGATGGAAGCGGGACAGTATCACTATGTAGTGGACTTAGACAATGCATTTTTCTCCATCAACATCGCTCCAAAGAGCCAAGAACAGTTTGCCTTCACATGGGATAGGCGACAATGAACTTTTACAGTGTTGCTGCAGGGCTATGTGCATAGCCCCACCATATGTCATGGTCTAGTTGCCACGGATTTAGCTGCCTGGCCAATGCCAGAAGGGGTCCACCTATTCCATTATATTGATGATATGTTAACCTCTGATTCTCTTGCAGATTTAGAAGTGGTGGCACCCCTCTTGTGGCGACATTTGGCAGCATGCAGTTGGGCCGTCAACAAATCTAAGGTCCAAAGGCCTGGTTCATTTGTCAAATTCTTGGGAGTTATCTGGTCGGGTAAGACAAAGGCCATCCCAGAGACTATCGTTGATAAGATTCAGGCATATCTCCAGCCAACCACAATGATGCAGCTGCAAATTTTTGTGGGCCTCCTGGGATACTGGTGGGCATTTATGCCCCATTTAGCTCAAATGATAAAACTATTCCATCATTTATCCAAGAAGGGAGCTACCTGGGATTGGAATGATGCAGCTGAGACTGCCTTCCTGGCAGCCAAGTGGGCTATTCAGCAAGCATAAGCCCTATGGGTAGTGGACCAGGGGCACCTATTTGAGCTGGATGTGCATGTGACCACAGATGAACACAGATGGTTTTGTTTGGGCCCTGTGGCAGTGCACAGAGCACTTGAGGACACCATGGGCTTTTGGTCTCAACTATGGAAGGGAGCTGAGCTCTGATATTCCTTGAGAGAGAAACAGCTAGCAGCTATATATGCCACCCTTCAGGCTTGTGAGAGTGTGACAGGACAGGGTGCAGTCGTCGTGTGGATGACTCAGCCGATAGCAGGATGGGTGTGTTCATGGATAACGACCCCCTGGACTGGGATCGCACAGATATCCACTTTGGCAAAGTAGAGTGACTACTTGGAGCAGTGGAGTGCACTGAGTACAAGTCCCTTTAGCAGCAGAGCTGCAAGCGGTCTTGGGACCTATAGTCCTAACACAAGATAAGGTCATGGGGCCTAAGGCACCCCTAGACCCTGAGCCTTCAGCATTTAAAGGAGGGTGTCCCCCCATTCTCGATAGGCCATGGTACACAGATGGGTCTAGTCGAGGTGCTATAACTGCTTGGACCGCTGTTGCAGTCCAACCTAGTACTGATACCATATGGTTTGAAACCGGGTGTGGACAAAGTAGCCAATGGGCTGAACTTAGCAGTGTGGATGGTGATCACCAAGGAGGTGACACTGATTCTCTTGCAGATTTAGAAGTGGTGGCACCCCCCTGGTGGTAATCTGTACCAATAGCTGGGTGGTCTACCGAGGCTTAACTTTGTGGTTAACTACCTGGAAAATACAGAAGTTGCTAGTCAGCCACTAACCCATTTGGGGTCAAGCCATGTGGCAAGACCTCTGGGAAATGGGTCATCAGAAACAGGTAACTGTTTACTATGTGTCAGGCCATATGCCTTTGGCCACCCCTGGCAATGATGAGGCAGATGCCTTGGCCAAGGTCCAATGGTTAGAGTTGGCACCTACATGAGATGTGGCCTTGTGGCTACGCTGGAAACTGGGACATGCAGGGGGTAAACTGATACAACAGGTCACTAAGCGTTGGGGTCTGTCCCTGCCCACACAAGACATCTGGGAGGCTTTTCAGAAGTGCCCGGCATGTGCTCAGGCATGCCCTAAACAGACAGAGGCACCTGTCCAGTGTTATGCAACAAGTAACGACAGGGCGAGTGCCCTTGACCAGGCAGAAAGCAGACTACATCGGGCCGCTGCCAAAGTCACAAGGGTATATGCATGTGCTAACAGATGTGGACACAGCCACAGGCCTGTTGTTCACCTACCCTTGCGGGGTGGCTGACCAACAGAACACCATCCAGGCCTTGAAACACTTATGTCCCCTGTATGGTCGCCCTCTGGCCGTTGAGACTGATAGGAGAACACGTTTCACTGGACGACACTTACAACACTGGGCACAACGAAAGGACATAAAGTGGAGATTCTGTGTGCCATACAACCCACAAGCTGCAGGTATGATTGAGCAATATAATGGGCTCTTGAAGAAGGGGTTATACTTGCATGTCACACTCCTGTCTTTGTAGGGCTGGAGTTCCAGGCTGGACCTGGTGCTCTAAACCTCGAATGAATGGCCATGGAAAGACAGCCCGGCCCTGGTGGAGGCTTTGTTACAACAGGCTGCCAACCCCATTCAGTTGCAGATACACACTAAGGATGACCTCCTCCAACCAGGTATGATGATGAATGGTAACCTGCTGTTGCCTGACCCAGTGCACCTGAAGGCAGGGGAATAGAAAACCTGGCTGTGGCCATTGACCCTCCAATCCCCCCATTGCCAGTAGTTGGCCATTGTAGCTCTCTGGGTGGAGGGCCAACAATATGACTTGCATGTTATTCCTTGGGTGTTCAATACATGGCCCCCGTGGTTGACTGCTCATAGGGGAATGGCCAGGGAAAGAACCCTCCTCCGGGGGACACATGTACTGTCTGTGTGGCCTATTAAGAGCTCCCCTGTGACTTTGGCACAGATACAAGACCCAAAGGAACCATGGGGAGCTGAGGAGGTGTGGTACCATCGCCCAGGGCAGAAGCCCTTGGCAGCTGCATTGTTATCTAGGGATGAAAAGTTAGCCTCTGTGTTGCCTGTGTTGCCATGATCTACCTTTGTTAGTACCTGTGCCTGCTCTGTCATTTTGACCATAGGTTAACAGGCTCCAACTGCATTGTGGACTGGGCCCACACCTATGCTGAGATGATCAGTGTTTCCAACTGTTGGTTCTGTACCACCCTTCCAGCAGCAGCTGAAGACGGCCGGCCTTGGCACATGCATTCAGCATCTGCGGAGAACTGGACATGGCTGGAGACTTGGGGTTCCATGGCCAATGCCTGGAACACGATGCAGCAAGCTTTGGACAAAGGACACTGCAAGACCCACAGCACGCCTGCCCCCTGGCTGGCCCATAGTGCTTATGATGGGTGGAGCTGGCTAGTGGGGGAACATGTAGTACCCCCAGCCCAAGCACCGCGGTGCAGAGAGCTACATTGGGGTAACACCACTGTGTGGGATGGATATCCGTCACAGCCTGTGTAAACATAACACATGTCATCACACTGAACATATGGTGGAAAAGCGGTCCCACCAAGGTTGGTCCCTGATGGATTTTGTGCCCCCCTGGGAGTTTATGGGTCTGTGGGGACACAGGGTGGCCTTACCTACCAGTGAACTGAATTGGATGCTGTGCCTGGGGGTGACCTTATGTACCTGCCACTGTTCTCCCCATGTTGCCCAGATGCCTGCATAAATGGGAGGTGCTATGCTCTTAGCTTTTGTGAGTGCGACGAGCCCCCTGGTGGTTCTACCCCTTGACAATGACTATCCCTGGAGCAGGTGTCATAACTGTAGAAGTACAAGTTACTGCTCTTGCACAGCACACCACTCAGATTCTGAATTCCACCTGAGTGACACTCCTCCTGTTAATGGATGAGGTTGATTAGATCAGAAAGGTGGTGTTGCAAAACCAAATGGCCTTAGACATAGTAACTGCTGCCTTTTACGAACACAACGTTGCACCTTTATCCCTAACAATCAGCAGAACATAACAGCAGCCCTGCAAGGGGTGTCATGGGAGATTAAGGCGGTCAAGAGCCTTGCTGATGAACCCTGCAGAGAGGGTGGGCATCCTAGGCTCTGGCCTATGCTGGGCCCTAATAGTCATGAGTAGCAGAGCTGGGATCCTAGTGGTGAGCTACTGCTCTCCGTATTGTTGTTGTGAGTTATGGATTCAGGGCTCTACCCTATGGGTATGTGTCCCTGCCCAGGGGATGTCCCTGGCCTAAAGGGTGGAAAGTAAGGGAAATGGCTGTGCTTTAGTCAGGAGTAGGCTGGGGTAGACTTCCAGTGCATCATGACTCAGCAGGTTTGGAGCATAGGCGCACAACCCTGCACATTTATGTAACCATGTCATGTGAGTCACATTAGGTGATCACCCACATGAGCTTGTGCTTGACTTGGAGCCACTATTGTCTGTAAAAGGTATAATTACCCTGCTAATGCTGTACATATGGCTTGCTCGTGCCCAGAGAAAGAGTAAAGCCATGTTGAAACTGTCTACAATTCCTTGAGTGACTTCCAGCTACCCGCCACTCACTCATTGACTCCCCTTGGACCTCAGTTAGAACCTGACAATAGCTTTTAAAGATATAATAAGATTGCATACTTAATAGACTACAGTATAGAATACAGATAACTTTTATATGCATTGGGAAAACAAAACAAATCCTATGGCTCACTTTATTGCAACATTTGCTTCACTGGGGTGGTCTGAAACCGAACCTGCAGTATCTCTGAGGTATGCCTGTATATGCCCCCACTGCAACCAATATGTATTACATATTATAGCATTTGTCATATGTAGTTACAACTGACTGTTTCTCTGTCTCCATCACCATACTTGATGTCCCCGGATTGTAAGAGCTATATATTTCCCCAGCAGTTTTCCTATTGTACATTACAGTGAAATTTTATTGTACAAATAAATGGATAACTACATATAAAGGTCTTTTCTCAATGCCTAGGAAAGAGTAAGGGGTCAATATATTTCAATTTTCTCAGTCTGCGGTGAAGATGATGGTGTTACAATCTCCTAGTAAAGTTCCCTCTACTTTTTATTTTGACTTTCTGCATGAAGTACCAGGCCATTAGGTGAGTCTTTTTACATAGATGAAAGCCAATTTTTACTGCTCAGTTTCAGAACCCAAACCCCAATAATCTCCTCATAATAGGAGATTAAGTCCCTATTTCCATTTCTGGGCCTTCTTTTAAAAAGTGAACACTAGAGAAAAATGTCCATAACAATAGTTCAAGATACATTCTTCAGACACTACAATGCCATGATGACATGGGTAAACGCGATTCTTCCAATAAACATGCTCATGGCTAGAGATTTGTTAAATTTAAAATATTTTCCAGACTGGGTGCAGTGGCTCATTATTGCAATCCCAGCACTTTGGGAGGCCGAGGCAGGCAAATTGCTTGAGCTCAGGAGTCTGAGACGAGCTGGGCTAACATGACAAGACCCTGTCTCTACAAAAAATACAAAAATTAGCTGGGCATCATGGTGCATGCCTGCAGTCCCAGCTACATGGGAGGCTATGGTAGGAGGATTACCTGAGCCTGGGAGGTTGAGGCTGCAATGAGCCATGATTGCACCATTGCACTCGGGCCTGGGAGACAGAGTGAGACTCTGTCTTGAAAAAAAACAAAACAAACAAACAAAGTGTTTTTGTTTTTTATTTTTCCCCTTAAAGATCCACTAACTCGCAGAGGTTTCCATAAAGATACCTGGTATCTGGTATTTCACACCTATTCATAACTAGAATATGAGTCTGTATCTTTCAGTATTTCTTTTTTTCCCTTTTGAGACAGGGTCTCACTCTTTTACCCAGGCTGGAGTGCAGTGGCATGATCTGGGTTCACTGCAACCTTAACTTCTCCGGGATCAGGTGATCCTCCCATCTCAGTCTCCCCAGTAGCTGGGACTACAGGTGCACACCAACATGCCTGGCTATATATATATATATTTTTTGTATTTTGTAGAGAGGGTGTCTAGCTATGTTCAGGCTGGTCTTGAACTCCTGGGCTCAAGCAATCGGCCCACCTCACCCACCCAAAATGCTGGGATTACAGGCGTGAGTCACCGTGACCAGTGTTTCTTAATAAGGACACTTCAGATATTCTGGACAGCAAAAGTCTTTGTTATATGGAACTATCCCCTGATCCACTGGAAACTTTATATTCCTGGACCCTCTTGATAGTTCTCTCTCTCCAATCACTGTGGCAGCCAACAATGCCTCTACACATTTCTAAACTGTCTCTGGCAGGAGTGAGGTGTGGGAAAACAAAATTTACCACACTTGGCTGAGAATAATTTTGAGTTGGATCATTCATGTAACTTCTAAAATGTACTGATTTATCTAATACAATTATTATTTTGCTGCTGATACCTCACTCATGATAGCAAGGCAGGGAAATTGCAAAGATTACTTCTTCCCCTCTCAAAATGACCTGTCATTTTGAACATACAGCAATCAAATGTTAGAAAAGTCAACAATTGCATTAATTGTTGACCATACGTACATTTGCTAAATGTTATCTTTGAACCATTTTTACACATACTAAGATTTAAGCTAAATATGCAGACTTTGGAACACCTTAAAATATGAAGGAATGACTCTGAAAAATAACAACTCTTCAAGAATTATGACCAAGAGGTATTTTCAATTGAACAGGAATTATGCAAAATGTATACTTTGAATAAATTTATGTTAGCCATTCTACTTTGGCTTATGAGGTATAAGTTACTGAGAACTTTAGTTTTAATACCATAAGTGGGTATTAAATACTTTCAATTGCTTTTTTCTCACTGTAAAACAAAATTATGAAAATGAAGACGAATCATGTTGTATTTTGATGATAAGAATGGTAAGTCACAGGTAAGCCCATAATGCACGGGAATTCTTGCCTTTCTTATTACAACATTTAACCTCACTGCAACCAGAAAAAAATCAGTGAAATAAACAATTCAAATACATCAAGTAACAAGGGCTTCTGAAGTACAGTATTTCTTGAGTTGAATGGAAATGTTAATTAAGTCCTTATTTAGACTGAAAAAATCTAAGCTTTTTTGTTATAAAATAACTGCTCTGGCAGACTTCTTGCACTGTTCTAAAGAGGTCAGGCACTTCTGCCTTTCCTCTTTGTACCCTTTTGCCCAACACCCTTTTTTATTTTTAAAGAATATTTATTATGCATTATTTTAGTACCTATAGCACTACACTAGGCACTCTGAATTGTGTCAGGGTAAAAAATGAAAAAAGCAAAAAAAAAAAACAAAAAACAAAAAAACAAACAAAAAAAACCATGTTAAAAAACCCTCTATTTAAAAAATAATTTATTTTCCAGAGAGCAAAAGCTTTAAAAAGAACTAGATGAAACAGGCATGCATGCTGCAAGTGATAAAGTGGCAAAGTAGGGCGGCAGAAAGAACACTAAACTTGAGTTAGAAAACTTGGGATCAGGCTCCTCCGAGTGACATTGGGCAAGGCATTTACATCTACTTCTCTTTTAAGTCCCAGCTTTCTTTTCTGTGAAATAAGAATAATAACATTTCTCTTAGAGTTGTTCTGGGAATTAAAAAGCTAGCTCTCTGAAAGCACCACCATAGTATAATGACTGGCACATAAAACCAGCCACTCATTAAATGTTTCTTGTCCATAAAGCCCAGAAATGAAAAACAAGGTAGGATTACTATCTGGTGAAGATTTTCATCATGTTAGATTAACTGGTCAAAATTTCATAATCTCTGTGGAGAAAAAGCCCTGATCTTCAACAGCAGAAAAGCCCTAGTTTTCTTCAATTAAAACTGTTTCTGCCAATCCATTCTCCACTTTCAGTACTATTCTGTGCGGCCCAGCAAAGAAAAAGGTTCAGGGGTACATGTGCAGGTTTGTTACACAGGTAAACTTGTGTCACAGGGGTTTGTTGTACAGATTATTGTACATATTATTATACAGATTATTGTCACCCAGTAGTTATTTTTTTCTGATCCTCTCCCTCCTCCGCCCTCAAGTAGGCCCTAGTTTATGTTGTTACCCTCTTTGTGTTCATGAGTTCTCCTTTAGTGCCCACTTATAAGTAAGAACATGTGGTATTTGGTTTTCTGTTCCTGCATTAGTTTGCTAAGGATAATGGCCTCCAGCTCCATCCATGTTCCCATAAAAGACATGATCTTGTTTGAAAAAGTTGTATCTTATGGCTATATATTAATTGTAGTAGCCAAATGAGAACGTATTCTTTATTGTATTAGGAAGATGAGTGGGTCTACTAGGGTAGTTATGAGAGGTAGAGCCAAAAACAGAAGACAAGCATAATAAGAAAGGAGCAAAAAAAAGTTAAAGAGCTGAGTTTCCAACTGTGGCACTATTTACATTTTATATAATACTTTGCTGTGGAGGGTTATCCTGTGCACTGTCAGATGCGAAGCAGCATCCCTGGCCTGCAGTCAAACCCCACCAGTAATGTCAATTGAGAATGTCTCCAGATATTGTCAAATGTTCCTTTAGGGGGCGAAATTCCCCTGGATGAGAACCACTGATTTAGATGGTAATAGAAGGCAGGAGGAAAAAGAGTGAGGTAAGTAATAATACTGCCCACAAAATTCACAATTAAAAAGAAGCACAATTTTAAAAGACTTATCAATGCAAAAATGATATATATATTTATATAAATCATGTCAGAGGAAAACTATCAGTATAATTCTCCAGTATATAATACAGTATCTACCTGATACCATACAAGAATAATGAATGCAATGCAATGAACTGTGTCAAAGGTCAGAAGCTGAGAGAAGGGAAAAATGAATTGTGTGGGGGTAGAGAAAAAGATATGAAAGCGAGTAAGCTCAAGAGTAACTTTTTCAGTATGCCGATTAAAATTTTCCTTTTAATTATTTTATTTATTGTTTTTTCCAAAACAATAACCGAAGAACTCATGGCAGTGGATTTTGCCCCTTTTATGGGTAGGCAGGTGGTCAAACAGGTTGAGATGATCAGAAATAAAGGGTTATTGGAAAGCAAAGTCAGATTAAGACACAAAAAGTCTTTGCCAACTTCCAATTCTGTCTTTTTTATATTAACTTGCAATAATTCTTTTTCAATTAGATGTACTGTGAATGTCTTCTCTAATTTGTAACTTGTCTTTTCATTCTTTTTAAGGTGACTCTCGATGAAAAGAATATCACAATTGTAATGCAATACAATTTAACAACATTTTCCTTAATGGCTTTTTCATTTTCTCTCTACTCGAAAGATACTCTCCTAAAATTTGTATAGTTTTGCTTTTCATATTTAAGTCTCTACTCCACTTAGAGCTGATATTTACATATGATATAAAGTAGGGGTCAAATTTCATTTTCCTCTTAATGGATAATCAACGATCCCAGTATCACTTATTGAAAAGTCAACCCTTATCCTAATGCTAGCTCTTTTATATACCAACTTACCACCTATAGATAGATGTTTCTAAGCAGTCTATTTTGTTCCACTGGTCAATCTGTCTATCTTTCACCAGTATCACACTCTACTAATCACTATAGCATTATATTAAATCTTCATATAAGTCTCCCTACTTTGTTCTTCTTCCTCAGGAATGTCATATCATTATCTTTAATCTCGTATTTCTTTATTAAACAGACTTATTTTATATTCTCCCTGATAATTTTTAATATATAAAATATTTATGAGTCTTTCTTTAGAATATGGTTTCTGACACTCATTCATGATGCCTTGGTTTATAATTTTTGACAGTAAATTCATATTTTGGGGGAATTTTACCTGTGGAAATTTTGAAGGCAGATTCCTTCAACAAAAATTTATGTTTGCTTCTGCCAGCTATGTGGGACTACCTTAAGTTCTTGGCTTTAATTTTTGTTTTTTGTTTTGTTTTGTTTTTTGGTATCACTTATGTAGTGTGAACTTCAGTAGCAAACCCACAATACCAGCTTGATATTCAAATGATCAAAGAGATATTTCATTCCTATGCACAATGTCAAGGTTTAAATTAACCAATTTTCCTTGCAGTGTCATGGGAAATGATAGCTGATTTTAATAGGTACCCTTCCAATAAAGATGTAGATATTTGGACGTCCATACTGAGGGGACCTGAAGAATAGACTCTACCTTGGATGTGTCCAGGATTTTGACTGTCTCCTGTTCCTCTTTCAATAGGAGGCCATGAAAACAAAATTGTAACCCAGAATTTACCAGGTTCAGCAAGTATCCTTAAAGCTTACCTCTCTGAACACTATTTTTTATGTAGGGTTTGTGTTTGTTTGTTTTAGCCTCTTAGTATTTGCCATCTTTCCAGTTCATAGTTGCATATAAACACTATTTTTATATTTCACATTATTTTTAGTTGTTTATCATGAAATATCAGGGTACCTAAGTTCACCATACTAACAAGACATAAAGTTTAAATTTTATTTTTTTCCCCTCAGCTTTATCCTTTACCTTATTGCTTTTAGAATGTCTTTAATCCTTTTTCTTTCTGGTTTCAAAAAGTAACAAATACTCATTTTGAACACAATTCAAATGGTATGGAAGTATGAAAGTAAAGAGTTGTAGCCCCCATCCCTCCCTCCACATAACCCCAAGGAAAAGACACTGTTAATTGTTGGCTCTTATATAATATTTATAATTTTATAAATTGTTAGGCTCAGTGGACTTACCACTGTATGCCACCACTCAATATGCTGTACAAGCTTAAATTTAGAATGCCCCTATGTAGCTGTTATGCTCGTTAAAGGAACTCAATATATGAACTGGCTTTGGGCCACCATTTTCTCTGGCTACGTGCTGAAAACCTGTGGTAACTTATTTAAAGGATGGCCTGGTTAAAACATTCCTCCTACCATAAAGGTTATTTGATGTGAAAAAAGACTGCCAATGTTTGTTTTAAAGCTTGTGTATTTTATTCAAAAATGGCTCAAATGTAGTTTTTGGTAAACTTTTGGAAACAAGGACAGAGGCTCTTTAAAAACTAAAATTAATTTCTGACAGAGGTAAGTCATAGAGTCTGCAAGAAAATCTGCTGCAAAATTTATTCAAGAAACAAACTGAATAAAAAGTAATATTTATATCAACCATGGTTTCAAGAAATAGTGATAAAGACAGGAAAATAAATAGGCGGAAGACATTTTTTTTCTATATTATAAAAAGCTGAATGCAGAATGAGAGAAGAACTAGACAATTAAAAAAAAGCTTTACAAGAAAGGAAATGTAATTATAACTATTTGGTGTTGCAGAGAATATTTATATAACATCAATAAGGAAAATATTTGTTTTTGGTTTAACTAACTATATTTCAAGGATGGGATAACAAAGAGGTACTAGGTGGTAGAAGTATGCTAAGTCATCTTCCGTGATAATAGACAAATGACCTATAACTTCTTTCTATAACGTCTCATATTGGCAAACCTAGAGCTAGCAGTTAAAAAAGAAACGTATTTAGGAACAGGTACCTGAACAGTAGAAAACAATTTTTTTTTGAGATGGAGTCTCACTGTCACCCAGGCTGGAGTGCAGTGGCACGATCTCGGCTCACTGCAGCAACCTGTGCACCCCGGGTTCCAACAATTCTCCTGCCTAAGCCTCCTGAGTAGCTGGAATTATAGGTGCCTGCCATCACGCTAATTTTTGTATTTTTAGAAGAGGTAGGGGTTTCACCATCTTGGCCAGGCTGGTGTTGAACTCCTGACCTCATGATCCACCCGCCTCAGCCTCCCAAAGTGCTGAGATTACAGGTGTGAGCCACCGTGCCTGGCTAGTAGCAAACAATTAAAAGCAGTTATCTGCAGATGAACTCCAAGGGTTGGGGCACTCAGTACTATTTAACATGTACACATAATACATGAATAAAAATTTTAAAAGGAGAAAAGAGTAAGGTCATAATAGAGAATCTAACGATGCATATGCATTTTCACTCGACCTTGTGTTTTAGCACCCAAGAAAGGCAATGTGATGTCATGAGTGCTGGATTCTGATACATACAAATCCCAATTTGAATTCTGGCTCACTAACTGACTAACTTGAAAGTCCTTGAGCAAGTCAGTTAATGTTTTTTAGAGTATATTCCTTTATATAGAATCTGGAAATAATGATTCCTATCATGCAGATTTATTTTGAGGCCAAACTATAATCTATATGTAGCACAGGCACTTAAAAATGCTCAATTAACAGCAATTTCTATCATTAATCATTATCTCTCTTCTTGCCAATAATAACTACATGAAACCTCATGTATCCTACGACTTCATTTTCATTTTGAAATCTGAATCACATACCAATCAGTTAAACGTTATCATCTATACTTTACAGTGAAGGAAAAAAAGATGAACTTGCCCAAATTCTCCTATTAGTAAGAAATTAAATTAGCAACAAAACTGTATACTCTTAGTTTACTTAATGTCTGATGTAAACAAACAGGAAAGCATAGAAAATTAGAAGTGATAGTCTATTCTGCTTAGTAGAATGTTTTAACCAGTAAAGTTAGCTATAAGGTGATTAATGGTGGGGGAGATAGAATAAAATTTCCAAACAGAAAATAACTGTGAATCTAGGTACCAGCCCAAAGCCCAAGGTTTTCTAATATTCAAAAGATAAAAAGAAACTTAATTCTTTATACTGAAAGTAATATATATAGACATATATTTTTTGAAACAGGGTTTCACTCTGTCACCCAGGATGGAATGCAGTGGCACCATCAGAACTCACTGCAGCCTCAGCCTCCAGGGCTCAACCCGTCTTCCCACTGCAGCCTCCTGAATAGCTAGGACCACAGGCACAAGCCGGCATGCACCACCACACTCAGCTAATTAAAAAAAAAAGGTTTTTTTTGCCTTGTCTTTATGAAAAATACAAAAAAATAGCTGGGCATGGTGGCGGGCGCCTGCAATCTCAGCTACTCGGGAGGCTGAGGCAGGAGAATCGCTTGAACCCGGGAGGTAGAGGTTGCAGTGAGCCGAGATAGTGCCACTGCACTCCAGCCTGGGTGACAGTGCGAGACTCTGTCTCAAAAAATAAAAATAAAATTTTTGTAGAGACAGGGTATCACTATGTTTCCTAGGCTGGTTTTGAATCCTAAACTCAAGCCATCCTCCTGCCTCGGTCTTCCAAACTGCTGGGATTATAGGCGTGAGCCACAGTGCCCAACTTTGAAGTAAAATATTGCTAACAAGTTAGATTTAATAGTGATCATGTGCCTTCCTTACCTAACTCTGTTATTCATTTGTACCTAGGCCCTCATAATTTTGTAAAGCATGCTCTAAAATTTATCTCTACTTTAAGATGACAAAGGAGAACAATTACATATAACTTCCAGGAATGTGGGCTTGAATGTAGTAACTTTTTACACTTGGTATCTGGCCTGATTATGATTCATGGGTCACAGGAAAAAAAACCTCACATGTCTCACTCCTATGATAACTACTCCCTACATCTCAAGCACACTGTTTAGGACACCATTAACAATCTGTGAACCAGTTTTGAAGGGCCAGATCTGCAAATCCAGGGCCATTACAAATGAAACAGAAAACGTAAACTTTCTGAGGGCAGAGACTTTGTCAGCCTTGTTCATTGCTTTGTCATCAGTGCCCACTACAATGCTCGGCAAATAGCACTTAGTAAATATTTGTTGAATGAATACATTTTTAAAAAGTAAATACTAATTCCTAAGTATTTATTTGAGTTTTCAATATACAAAGACAAAATGATACAGTACAAAGTAAAATAATGTTAATTTTAAAGCTAATGACATATTTCCTTAATTTAAAAAAATCACATAATAAAGATTGAATGAAGGGCTACCCATTCGAAATAAAAATTCTGCTTCTTACAGACATGCAAAGTCAATGTTATGGTTTAACTACTGTCTCATAATGTGGTACTTTTACCCACTCTTTATTAGTAAAAATAATAGTAATAGTAACTGTAACACTAATTTCTAACCTAAACTCTTATAGCCACCATAAAAATATAAGCTTTATACACATTATCTCATTCACTCTTCATAACAAACTTATAAGATAGGTATTGTCACCACACTTTACAGATGAAGAAACTGGAGTTCGAAGAAATAATTTGCCTATTTTGTTCTACAAAATGGTGAAAGCCAGATAAAATCAGTTTAACTCGAAAGTACCTTGTTTTCCAGCAGAGACAGTTAACACACATACATAGGCTCACATTACATCTAGCATGTTGTCTTATCCCAGGCACTAGAGAATATTCGCCCACTCTTTCAACATTTTTGAACACCTATTATGTTCCAGGCACTATGCTAGGTTCCCTTAAAGATCACTTGTAATTCAGAAATACATACCAAAAAATGGCACATACCCAGATTCTTCTATAGAATCATAGTGCTGAGAAGTACAGTCTGAAAGTTTCTCCACTCTATACTTATCTATGTGTGATATGTGTGCTTTTGTTTGTCCTACTAAACCATATGCTTCTTTGAGGCAGGGTGATATCAGATTCATCTTTTTGGGTCCCCAAAAAAGGTCTAGCCTGGTGCTTTGGTCATAAGAAGCTTTCAATATACACAGCTAAATATAAAAATATACATAAATTGAACTAATTTTCCTTGGATAAGAAAAAATTCAAATAAAAATGTTATCTTCCAACTTTTGTCAATTATCTCACAACTTTTAAAAAAACCCTCACACAAGTGCCAAAACAAGGTAACTTTATTATTTTAAATATTTTACTTTATTGGTAAGGTTGAATACGATTGTTAAATTTTAATGGAAAATATAAAATATATTCTTATAAACAGAATAATCTATGTAAACAGGTTTTGTTTGCATTTCATATATTATAACCTTAGGTAATTTATTTTTAATAATACAGCTTTTCCCTACAATCCACATTAGCACATGTGATCACGTAGGGATAAAAAGATTCCATTTTAAAAAGTACAACAATAATTTTTCTATATTTCTCAGAGCTATTATGATTACAGAAATACATAAACACTTGATTCTGTAAGAATTATATGTAAAAAAAGAAATCACATCCTGACAGGACTGACACTATACTTTGCTTCTTAGTCTAGATAAAAATAAAATCAATTTGAAAGGACAGATTTTAATCTCAGATGTGACTGAGCACTTTTTTTTTTTTTTTTTTGGTGGAAAAAAGATATGTGGCAATTCATGCTGTGCATTAGAGATCAGAATCTGGCCCTAAGTTTACATGATTGATGGGTTTCTATTTGAACAGGCACAAATGTGAATGGCAACTGTAATAATGCTTACAGAGCAACCTCAACCAGTTTCCCCTGTTATCTTCACCTTAATATTACTTCCACTATAGCAAAATGTTTTTGAAATCCACACATAAAATCCTATGCATTGCTTAAAAATAACACAAAACAATCTATACATACACACATTCAAAACATGATTCTAATAGGCAGGACAGACGCTTATGTTAACTACTCGTTCGTGGCAAAGACCATTCAATACGCAGTTTCTAAAATTACGTGTTTAGCAAGGGTACAACTCATTCATATTTTAGTCATAAGGAAACTCTGACGATAGAATAGCTCATTATATAGTGGTATATTTTTTAATATATTCTTCACTGATCACATACACACGTATTTATTTCACTGGGCCTGATTTCTCACTGCAAATTCCGTCTGGCTCTAAAATCACAAACTTCCTTGGACTCGTTCTTCTTTGATAGAAAAGAAATACTGCAGTAATATCTTCTGGCAACCTGACAGTGGGCTGGCTTTAAGTGTACCCAGAAGAGAAAAAGGACACAGCCCAGAACACTGGCATGCGATAATGCCTTACTGTTATTAACCCTTGTTTTTCTATTTTTCCTCAAAATCGCAGGTAATTCTTCTTGATGTAATAATATAGAAATGAATATATATATATATATATATATATATATATATAGCAGAAATGAATCACTGGTAGGCATAAATTTACCTTATATATTTAATATAATTAAACCATACTTCTGGTATCTAGTAGTAAGATCTTAAGCAATTCATCCTACATAGTAATATTTGACCTTCCAACCTTATAAAATAATTATGGTAATAAAGGGAAGTAGCATTTACAGGTGTAAATTAACTTCTATGTTACGTGTCACAGGCTTTACGTATATTTTCACATTTAATATTCTAAAGCAACTCTGAGATACATATGATCATTTCCACTTTACATACAGGAACACTGAAGATCAGAAGTTTGAAGTAACACAGTAATAAACAGCAGAACCAGGAATCAAACCTAGGTCAAAGTGACTACACTAATGATGAGATGAAATAATAAAGCGAACAGGTAAGTATGAAAGTGAAAAGACCCAGTAATTCCAATTCAAGTAATGCCAAGTAACTTAAATCACACTAATTCTCCCATTGATAACAACCATAAACTGTGAAAAAATACTAAAGCCAATAAGCAAAACACAATTATTTGAAGACATACTACAGAGTGACCAAATGTAGGCAGAAATAGAAAGAGTGAGGATTTGACCCTTGAAAGAAGATAACATCACTGGGCAACATATAATTCTACATTTATATGGCTCTCCTGAGGTACAATGGTATATGAGCAAGTAGAACTTAAGCAGAAAGCCACAGTCTTACTTGCTTGAGGTATCAGAGGGCAGAATTCAGGGTTGAGAGAATGGCTGAAAATCGAGGGTTGGGGAGGGGGAGTCCAGAAAGGAAGAAAATACAGAGGAGGAGTATACAATATTTATATATCAATTCCTACCTAGGCTGGCACCTAAACTGTACATGCATGCATGGGGAAGACTCCAAAAACCCAATGGAAAGTAACAGCTGGAAAGCAAAAATAAGGATTTCTTCTACTGCCCGTTACATGAGACAAAGAGTTTCAAGTTTGAATCCCATCAAATAAAAGCAGATTATAACACCTCAGGCTTTCCACAGAAATCCATAAAGGACCACGTTTTAGGAGTAAATATTATATCCCTACACTAAGGAAGTCACCCAAGGATTACGAACAAAACCAAAATAGATCCACTCTCTAACAAAACATCAAACCAAACCTTCACTAGATAAATGTGAGCAGCTACTGATTTAACTGTTAGGAAAAAGGTCAATACTCTTCAGAAGAAGATAACAGAATCTAGAGTCTCTACAGTGTGTCATCTACATCTAATATACAATAAAAAATTTCTTAGAAATGTAACGAAACAGAAAAATACAAACCAAAGTCCACAGAAAAAGCAGCCAATGGAACAGACTCTGAGATGATTCATACATGTACCTTATGGCAGCTATTACTGAGAACATAAAGAAAAAGATAATCATAATAAATGCCTAAATAGCATTTCAGCAGAGAAATAAAACCAATAAAAAAGAACCAAGTATACCTAAAAATGGATAAAATTTTATATTATATATATTTTACCATAACAAATATTTTCCAAAAGCATCACATGCAAATTATGAAACTAAAAAGTATAGTATCAAAATGAAAAATTCACTGGATAGGCTTAACAGCACATTGGACATGGCAGAGAAACCAGCCAGTGAACTTGAAGAAACAGAGAAATTTCTAAAGAATAGTTCTGTGTAAGTTTTATTACATGAAATATCTGTGACAATTGCCTGAATACTATATGGGACATGACCAAAAAGAAGACGTAATACTAAAAATGTAGTAATGATTAGAAAGAGCCTTCACTAGAATGAGCTTTACTAGAATAAGCCATTGAATTAATGTTAACAATTCATAATGAGGTTGGGTGCAGTGGCTCATGCCTATAATCCCAGCACTTTGGGTGGCTGAAATAAGAGGATTGCTTGAACCCAAGCGTTCGAGACCAGCCTGAGAAACATGGCAAGACCCGTTTCTTTCTTTTTTTCTTCTTTTTATACTTTAAGTTCTAGGGTACATGTGCACAACATGCAGGTTTGTTACACATGTATACATATGCCATGTTGGTGTGCTGCACCCATTAACTTGTCATTTATGTTAGGTATATCTCCTAATGCTATCCCTCCCTCCTCCTCCCACCCCACAACAGGCTTTGCGGTGTGGTGTTCCTCACCCTGTGTCCAAGTGTTCTCATTGTTTAATTTCCACCTATGAATGAGAACATGCGGTGCTTGGTTTTCTGTCCTCGCGATAGTTTGCTCAGAATGATGGTTTCCAGCTTCATCCATGTCCCTATGAAGGACATGAACTCATCTTTTTTTAATGGCTGCATAGTATTCCATGGAGTATATGTGCCAAGTTTTCTTAATCCAGTCTATCATTGATGGACATTTGGGTTGGTTCCAAGCCTTTGCTATTGTGAATAGTGCCAAAATAACATACGTGTGCATGTGTCTTTATAGCAGCGTGATTTAGAATCCTTTTGGTATATACCCAGTAATGGGATGAATGGGCAAGATCCCGTTTCCACAAAAAATCCAAAAATTAGCTGGGCATGGTAGCGTGCAGCTGTGGTCCTAGCTACTCAGGAGGCTGATATGGGAGGATCACTTGAGCCCAGGAGGTTAAGGCTGCACTGAGCCACGTTCATTCCACTGCACTCTAGCCTGGGTTACAATGCAAGACCCTATCTCAATATACGTGTGTGTGTGTGTGTGTGTGTGTGTGTGTGTGTTTGTGTAAGTAAATAAAATAAACTTGTTCATTTTGAAATGTCAATAATTTTTCTTAGTTTCTTACCCATAATATAACCCATAAGCCTTATCCATAAACATTACCCATAAATGTCAACAATTTCTCTTAATTTCTTACCCATAATAATAAAAGGTGGCCCTGGTTTAAGCGAATATGGAAAAGGAAATCTGACCTAAGTTCATTTACAAAGTATAACTATAAGTATGATTATAAATATAAATGGTATACCATCTCTAAAGTCGTAGGGCATTTCATTTGTTGATGCATGTAGTTTGTATCCTGTGGTCTTGAATCTGTAAACCTATTGTTTGAACTCTGACATCAAGTAAACAAAGCAAGCAAAATGATAGCTATTGCTTTAAATTTTAATAAATAAAGCTAGAGAGTAGATAGGAAAAATGAATGATCGAGGAACTGTCGATGTCTAAGAAATGGTGGTGTCAAATATTACTAAGCAAAACATGTAGATCTAGTCATAGATCATGTCTTATCACAAGTGAAATAACCTCTTTTCAGAGGCTGAACAAAAGAAATTTGTTTTCAAAATTCATTTTTCTTTTCTAATTCTATTCCCAGTTATAAATCTATATCTATATACTCTATGTATACTCTATCATATATATACATGTATATGTTCCCCCAAAGATATGTTGAAGTCCTAACCTCTAGTACCTATGAATGTGAACTTATTGGGAAATACAGTCTTTATAGATGTAATTAAGATGAGGTCATACTGAATTAGGGTAGGCCCTAATCCAATCCTTATAAGAAGAGCAGAAGAGAAACAGACACACAGGGAGAATGCCACGTGATGATGAACACAAAGATTGAAGTAATATGTCTACAAGTCATGGAATGCCAAAAATTGCTGGCAACCCCAGAGCCAAGCAAAAGGAACAAATTCTCCCCACCAGCCTTCAAAAAGCAAGGCTCTGCCAACATCTTAGTTTTGGACTTCTAGACTCCAGAACTGTGAGAGAATAAACTTTTGTTATTTTAAGCTACATAATTTATGGTAATTTGTTACAGTAGACCCAGAACACTAATATTAATAGAACAAAATTATCTGTTTCTTTTTGTTTTTCCAGTGGAAATATTGAATCAGTTTTTCAGACCAAATAAACATCTGATCAACATATACATAAAAGAGATTTAATCCCAAGAAGATTCCTCAAATCACTCTGTCCTATAAATGGAATATTTCTCCAAATAATAGTGGTTGACTTCAGTTAAAATTTTAGAACAGTCCATGCTGTCTACATTTTTAAACAAAATTTGGAATGTACACAGTTTCTATGAGACTCAGGTTAATAACTGTTGGTATAATTTTTCTAATGTGGTTTCTGGATAAATCACATTTTCATAGTTTTAAACATGAACTTTAAACTGCTTGTTTGGACATTTCAATGTGAACAAAATTTAGCAGCAGTAAAACAGATATAGTGATGTAAAACAAGTTTGGCATAAAAAGAATCATTGTTCTTTTTTAAGAATTGAGCTTGCTATGAAGAAACCTGTTTTCAATTATTTTGCAGAGTGGGATAACTATGTCATCTGTTTATTGAATTACATGTTATGCAGTGCTAAGAACCTAAGCTTATTACTTATATTATCTATTCCATTTAATCCCCACATTACATTATTATTAGCACTCAAATTTTAAAGACTTACAAATTGGGGGTGAAAAAAATCAACAATTTGCCCGTGGTCACACAGCTGGTAGAATGCATGGTTGTGGTTAATAAATCAGCCTTATGCAGGTCTGTCGATTTGTGTTCTTGTATGTAGGCATACCTCATTTTATTGTGCTTTGCTTTATTGTGCTTTGCAAATGGAAGTTTTATGACAGCTCTGCACTGAGCAAGTCCATCATTGCCGTTTTCACACACAGCATGTGCTCACTTCATGACTCTGAGTGACATTTTCATAACTGTCACCATATTTCAAACTTTTTCATTATAATATCTGTTATGGTGATCTGTGATCAGTGATCTTTGATGTTTCCACTGTAACTGTTTTGGGGCATCACGAACTGCCCCAATATAAGAGGGCAAACTTAACTGATCAATGTTGTGTGTTCTGAATACTCCACTGCCTGGCTGTTTCCCTGTCTCTCTCCCTCTCCTTGGGCTCCCAATCCCCCAAAATACAATACTGAAATGAGGCTAAGTAATAACCTATAATTGCCTCTAAGTGTTCACATGAAAGGAAGAGTCACATGTCTCTCAGTTCAAATCAAAGGCTAGAAAGAATGAAGCACAATAAGGAAGACATGTCAAAAGCCAAGACAAGTTGAAAGCCAGGCCTCTTGGCGTCCAACAGTTAGCCAAATTGTGAATGCAAAGGAAAAGCTCTTGAAGCAAGTTAAAAGTGCTATTCCAGTGAATACACAAATGATAAGAAAGAAAAACAGCCTTGTTGCTGATACAGACAAACTTTTAGAGGTCTGGATAGAAGATCAAACTGACTACAACATTTCTTTAAGCCAAAGCTGAATCCAGAGAAAGGCCCTAACTCTTTTCAGTTCTATGAAGGCTGAGAGAGGTGAGGAAGCTGCAGAAGAAAGGTTTGACACTAGCAGAGCAAGTTGATTCATGAGGTTTAAGGAAAGAAGCTGTCTATACAACATAGAAGTGCAAAGTCAAGCAGCAAACACTGATGGAGAAGCTGCAGCAAGTTATCTAGAAGCTCTAGCTAAAATCACTGATGAAGGTGGCTATGCTAAATAACAGATTTTCAGTGTAGATAAAAGAGCCTTCAATTGGAAGAAGATGCCACCTGGGATTTTCATAACTAGAGGAAAAGTCAATGCCCCACTTCAAAGCTTCAGAGGAGCCACTGATTCTCTTGTTAGAGACTAATGCAGTTGGTGACTTTAGGTTCCAGCCAATGTTCATTTACCATTCAAATAATTCAGCGCCCTTAAGAATTATGCTAAATCTACTCTGCCTGTGCTCTGTAAATGAAACAACAAAGCCTAGAGGACATCTGTTTGCAGCATGATTTGCTGACTATTTTAAGCTTGCTGTTGAGACCTACTGCTCAGAAAAAAAAAAAAAAAAATACTCCTTTGGAAAACTTACTACTCACTAACAGTATACCTAGTCACCCAAGAGCTGTGATTAAGATATACAAGGAGATTCATGCTGTTCTTATGCTTGGTAACATAACATTCCTTCTGTAGCCCATGGATCAACTCTTCTAACTTGAAAAGCCCATTGACTTTCAAGACTACTTAAGAAATGTATTTTGTAAGGCTGTATCTGCCTTACAAATAGTATCTGCCTTACAAATACAGATAGCGAATCCTCTGACGGATCTGGGCAAAGTAAACTGAAAACCAATTTACTTTGTCAAGTCAATTGATGTGGCAATATTCTTTGCTGTCTTATTTCAATATATTGCCATAGCCATCCCAATCTTCAGCCACAATAAAGGGTCTTGCCTGGATGTTGATGGCTGCTGACTGGTCACCATGACTGTGACCAGTTAGCAACCATCAACATCCAGGTAAGACGTTTCACTATCAAAAGGAGGCCAGCATGTGTGGCTTATGCCTGTAATCCCGGTATTTTGGGAGGCCAAGGCAGGCAGATCGCTTGAGCTCAGGAGTTCAAGACCAGTCTGGGCAACAGGGCAAAACCCTGTCTCTACAAAAAAATATAACAATTAGCCTGGTGTGATAGTGCATGCCTGTATTCCCAGCTATTTCAGAGGCTGAGGTGGGAGAATCACTTGAGTCCAGGAAGTCAAGGCAGCAGTGAGCCATGATTGCACCACTGGACTCCAGCTTGGAAGAGAGAGTGAGACCCTGCCCCCCAACCCCCCAAAGCATCCCCCCATTTTTAGAAAACTATTTTAAAATTAAGAAATGTGCATTGTTTTTTAAAGACATAATGCAATTACACACTGAATAGATTATAGTATAGTGCAAAGATAACTTGTATATGCACTGGGAAAAAAATGTGTGGCTTGCTTTATTGTGGTAGTCTGGAACCAAACATGCAATATCTCTGAGGTATTCCTGTAGCATTCTTATAAATCATACCTGCTATGTTCAACTGCCTTTCTAACCTCTAAAAGTTTTTACCAGTATAACTTTCCCTAAAAATGTGGAAAATAAATGAAATAGCACCTGGGATTAGAATTATAAATATCTATGGCTTATTAATTACTTGGTCACAAATAGAATGAAATTAATAAAGAACAAAGGGCTTAATTGTTAATAAGTTAAAGCTATATACCATTGATACAGTCTGAATAACTGAATAACTGAAGTTCAAAATAAGATGTATGTGGATGAGTTAGAAAAGGGAATGTAAGAAAAAGAAATTTGATAGTATAGTCAGTCTTCGGTATTCACAAGTTTTGCATCTAAAAATTCAAGCAATCTTGGATCAAATATATTCAGAAAAAAGACAATAAAAATAACATGACAACAATAAAAAATAAGCAGAGTAAAAAAATATAACAGCTATTTACCTAGAATTTAGGTTGTATTCGGTAGTATAAGTAATATAGAGATGATTTAAAGTATAAGGAGGATATGTGTGAGTTATATGCAAAAACTGCACCGTTTCATATAAAGGACTTGAACATCCCTGGCTTTTGGTATTCATAGGGGGTTCTGGAGTCAATCCCCTGCAGATACTGAGGGAGAAATGTACACTGCTTATGAGGAAGCATGGTTTATAGGAATATTTCTACTAATTAAACAATGGTCAATTTTTAGTAGTTTTAAAAAATACTTAAGTGAATTACACCAAACTAAGAAAATATTTAAATAATATTTAAAATGCAATTCTAGGAAAATGAGTTTTAGAAACAGTTGATGAAAGTGCATAAAGGGTTATAAGAAAGAATTTTCTGCTTCTGAGAGCTGTTATACTAAATTGGCTTGCTGAAGGAAGCAGTAGAATCTATTTCTTTGAAGATCCTTACAAATAGAAGGCATACATTATCAGCAATTCAGAAAGGTTTAGGTGTGTCTCTGTCAGAAAACAGCCAGTGGATATAACCACCTCATGGTTCCATAAACTCTGGTGACTGCATAATAATACTATTGTTATAATTGTGAGGCAAGGGCAACACAGCTGCTTTTTCTTTGGTGATCAGGATTTGCTGTCCAAAAAGTTGCAGAATAAATTGAATGTAATTAGATGAAATTTTCCCCAACAGAAAAGCAAGAATTAATTTTGACTCTAGTTACTGAAAGAAAACTCAGAATCTCTACACTGGGATTTTTAAACATTTATCTTCTTCTTTATCTAGAGAAAGCATTCCTCTTATGTGAAACTTAAAAGCAGACATGTTTTTATGGATGACCTTAGGCTGATGAGTTGAATTAACACTAAATAAAAAATTCTAAGCATATATATAGTTTCTTTGTATAAAATCCCTTGAAAGATTACATTTTAGAGAATTCTACTTAAATTTTTTAAAGTGTATATTTTTATTTCACTTTATTTTCATCTACTTAAGTCTTTATTTTTCATGAATGAAGAAAAGCCAGATTCCTTATACATTTAAAAATATATATGGTGAATTTCTTTCCAAGCAAGCTTTTCTTTTAAAGGTAATGTAATTAATTTGAAATTTGAAGGTGGCATTGTGATCCACAATCCTTGCCCAAATGCTCTTTTGGGAGCAATAGGAGCTGTCATAGAATTAACTAAAAGTTCAAGTAAATATTTTGATATGGAATTTTCACAAAATGTAAAGCTGTGAGAGTTGTAAAGGGATGGCTTCCCAAGATTTTGGAGCACTTTATATTAGCTGTTAAAGAAAAGGGAGGAAAAATGCTGGGATACCTTTAACTACATAAAATTCACAAATAGTATGAACAACTCTAAAATAAATAGAAAATAATTAAAATAATTCTAATTTCTAATTTTATTTAGTACTTACAGTTATATATGTGTCCAAGATAGATGTGAAAAAGTCCTGTGTTCAAATATAGGTACTTAATTTCGGTTATTTAAGTCCTTGTTCTGTATTTAAGGATTTAAGATAGTCTTATTCTATCTGTTACTCTGGAGGTAAGGGCAAATGCATCTTAATGTAACTTCTGACATGCATGGGTGTTAAAAGAGGAAAAAAAGAAAATAAAGAAATAGCTATGCATACACAAATTCCTACAGTAAATAAGGCTTTTCATTTTAAACTAAAACCCAATATAATTCTACTTGCTTCTACATGATTAATAACAGAAAACTCATAGTAGAAATATTTCATTGCTTGCCTCCAAAAAATTGTTGACATCCTCTGTCGCCATCTGCCATGGTGGTCATTCCTCTGTGTTTGATGGAACTAAAGAAGTATTAGGGTTCTATGGATTGATGAAGGGAAACAGTCTGTGCTCTTGTTGATTTCTGGTATTTATTTTCTTGGTCCTGTTAAAAAGGATACCAGGGTAAATTTACCAATTTTGAACACATCCAGTTATTCCGTATTCTTTTACATTCACATTTAAGGAAGTTTTGAGATTTTTATGCAGTCTCATTTAAAAATCATAGAATTGTAGAATCTAACAGAAAGGGCTTGTTAAATTTAAGACTGAAGATTCAAACAGAGCTATTATCAATCAGGTAATTCAATCCACTTTACAGTATAGAAAACCAAAATCAAAAGAGGTTAAATAAACCATGTTATAGTCAGTTAGTGGCAGATCGGACATAAGAAAACAGTTCTTTTTACTCCAAGTTTGGGGGCTCTTTCCTCGAGCTGGGGCTCTTTCCCTCTTTGAGAAAAGAGAGGCAGGCTGGTAAGAGCACTATAATGACCAAGCTCATTTCTTAGCCCTAATACTTAGGGAAAAATCTAGAACAAAACCCAAAAAACATGATAGCATAATATTTAGATTATCAATTCATAGCACACCATTCACTCAACAGATACCTAAAAGATATTATTTTGTTAAAATATAACTAGGACATTATTTTATTAAAAAGTATCTATACAGTGTTGGCAACATAGTGAGACTATGTCTCTACCAAAAAAAAAAAAAAAAAAAAAAAAAGAAAGAAAGAAACAAAAAGTGAGATATGGTGTTGCATGCCTATAGTCCTAGCTACTCGGGAGCCTCAACCAGGAGGATCACTTGAGGCCAGGAGGTCGAAGCTGCAATGCACTACAATCATGCCATTGCACTCCAACTAGGTAACAGCGAGATGCTTTCTTGAAAAAAAAAAAGTATCCATATGATCACACATCATCAAATTTCTGAGTTTTATCCACTGTCATGATCACTTATCTTTTCCAATCCTCACCACTGCAAACATCTACTACTCTACTATCCACAAAAGTCGAGTGATTTTTAAAAATTATCTATAGAGAAACAGAATGACAGTTTTAAAAAGAAAACTGAATTTCAGACTCCCTTGTTCAAAATTCCCCAAAGACTTTCCATAACATCTAAGGCAAGGACTTGGATCCTGGTTACCTTTCTGAAAGCCTATCTGATGACTCTTCCTCTTGTTTCGTATTCTATAGCCTTAGTGGCTTTCATGTTCTTCACACATGCTAAGCACGCTCTTGATTTAAGTCTTTGACCTTTGTCTTCTCTTAGATTGGAATGTCTCTTTAGATAACCACATGTCCGTTCCCACTGACTAAAACACTCTTTTTCCTTGAAAGTTCCTGGAATGTTTCTGGATCTACTCAAATATCACTTCCCAGAGAGGATTCTCTCACCAGTCTAGCTAAAAAACCTCCGCCTCTGACTTTTACCCTTTTCGCCATTGGCCCTTATTCTCTATATCCATACCTGCTTCATTTCCATTCACAGTGTTTATAATTCCTAGATATTATGTAGCCCCACCATCCTGGTGAAGCCAGATGTCATTTGGAATTAAGTATTTTTGGTATTTTTAAGGTAATATAGTACATGTACTATAATTATGCAACATCTCCTACTCTTCTCCCCTCCCATCCAAGAGGTCTGGGAAGGCACCCTGAAGTCAAAAACGTTAATAACCTTGCAGTAAAACATATATTCATTCTAAGTGAGATTTTTTAAAGACTATAACTAGGGGCAGAGCAAGATGGCAGAATAGAAATCTCCACTGATTGTCCCCCCAAGCAAGGACATCAATTCAACAACTATCAAAAAAAGCATATTCATAAGACTCAAAAATCAGGTGAGCACTCACAGTACGTGGCTTTAACTTCCTATCACTACATGAGGCACCGAACAGGAAAAACAGTCTCAAATAGCTGATGCCACCTCTCCGGCAGCAGAAGCATGGTGTGGAGAATGTTTGGTGTGCTGGAGAGAGAGAGAGTGTAGCATTTATGAGGCACTGAGCTCAGTGCTGCCCTATTATAACAGAAAACAAAACTAGACCAAACGCAGCTGATGTCCATCCAAAAAGCGAGCATTTTAACCGGGCCTGTTTAGCCAGAAAGGAATCGCTGATCCCAGTGGTCCAAACTTGAGTCCCTGCAAGACTCATCGGTGCAGGCTAAAGTGTTCTGGAGCCCAAAATAAACTGGAAAGGCAGGCTAGGCCATAAGGACTTCAACTCCAAGGCAAGTCCTAGTGTTGAACTTGGGCCAGAGACAGTGGACTGGGGGAGCGGGGGAATGGGACTTACTGAGACACCAGCCAGGGTGGGGAAGGGAGTGTTGGCATCACCTCCTCCTAACCACAGGCTGTACAGCTCGTGGCTCTGAAAAAGACCCATCCACTCCACTTGAGGAAAGAAGATGGAAGAATAAAGAGGACTCTGTCTGGGATCTTGGATACCAGCTCAGCCACAGTTGGGTAGGGCACCAGTTAGAGTTATGAAGCCCCCTTTCCAGATCCTGCTACTGAATGACATTTCTAGATACAACCTGGGCCAGAAGGCAACCTGCTGCCTTGAAGGAAAGAACCCAGTCCTGGTAGCATTCATCACCTTCTAACTGAAGAGACCTTGGGCCCTAAACAACCAGCAGTAATACCCAGGAACTACATTGAGGGCCTTGGGTGAGACTGTGAGACTTGTTGGCTTCAGGTGAGACTAAGCACATTCCTAGTTGTGGTGGGTACAGGGTGAGACTCCTTCTACTTGAGAAAATCAAAGGGAAAAGCAGAGGGAACTTTGTTTTGTACCTTAGTTACCAGCTCAGTCACAGGGGTTAGAGCACCAAGCAGGTTCTGGGGGTCCTAGGTTCCAGGACTTGGCTATCGAATAGAATTTCTGGACCTGCTCTGGGTCAGAGGAGAATGTGCTGCTCTGAAGGGTGAGTCTCAGGCCAGGCAGCATTCAACACAAGCTGACTGAAGAGCCCTTGGGCCTTAAGGGAACATCAGTGGTACAGTAATCCGCATGGAATGTGGTAGCGGGAGCCACAGGGTGAGGCTCCTCTGCTTTTAAATAGGGGAGGGAAGAGTGGGGAGGACTACGTCTTTTGAGTTCAGTGCCAGCTCAGCCACAGTACAATAGAATACCAGGTAGACTTCTAAGATTTTTTACTCTAGTCCCTGGCTCCTGAATGGCATCTCTGGACATGCCCGGGGCCTGGGGGAACCTGCCACTCTGAAGTGAAGGATACAGGCATGGCTGGCTTTGTCACCTGCGGATTGTAGAGCACCAAAGCCTTGAGTGAACACAGGCTGAAGCCAGGAAGTGGTTACAGCAAGCCTCAGGTGAGACCCAGTGCTGTGCTGGCTTCAGGTCTGACCCAGTACAGTTTTAGTGGTGATGGCCACAGAGGTGCTTATGTCACAATATCCCCAGCTCCAGATGGCCTAGAACAGAGAAAGAGGCAGAGACAGAGACGGGGTGGAGTGGGACAGACGGACTCCATTCATTTGGAGAACGTGAGGAAAGAGAACAAGAGTCTATGCCTGGTAATCCAGAGAATCCTTCTGGATGTTGTCCAGGACCATCAAGGCAGTACCTTTATGAGTCTGTAAGAACTACAGCATTACCAGGCTTCGGGTGCCCCTAAAGCAGATACAGCTTAGATCACAACACTTAGATCACAACAATCAAGTCCTTCTGAGTATCTGGAAAGCCTTCCCAAGAAGGACAGCTATAAGTAAGTCCAGAAAGTGAAGACTACAGCAAATACTTAACACTTAAATGCCCAGACATCAAAGAACATCTACTAGGATCAACACCATCCTGAAAAACATGACCTCACTAAATGAAATAAATAAGGCACCAGGGACCAATTCTCGAGAAACAGAGATATGTGACTTCTCAGACAGATAATTCAAAATAGCTGTGTTGAGGAAACTCAAAGAAATTCAGGATAATATAGAGAAGGAATTCAGAATTCTATCTGATTAACTTAACAAAGAGATTGAAATAATTAGAAAGAATCAAGCAGAAATTCTGGAGCTGAAAAATGCAATTTGTCATACTGAAAAATGCATCAAAGTCCTTTAATAGCAGACATAATCAAGCAGAATAAAGAATTAGTGAGTGTGAAGACAGGCTGTTTGAAAATACACAGAAAAGACAAAAAAAAAAAAAAAAAGAAAAAAGAAAAAGAAAAGAAAAAACAATGAAGCAAAGCAGGCTAGAAAATAGCCTCAAAATGGCAAATCTAAGAGTTATTGGCCTTAAAGAGAAGGTACAGAAAGAGATAGGGGCAGAAAGTTTACTCAAATGAATAATAACAGAGAATTTCCCAAACCTATAAAAGATATCAATATCCAAGTACAAGAAGGTTATAGAACACCATGCAGAATTAACCCAAAGAAGACTACCCCAAAGCATTTAATAATTGAACTCCCAAAGGTCAAGGATAAAGAAAGGATCCTAAGCAGCAAGAAAAAAGAAATTGCATACAATGGAGCTCCAATATGTCTGACAGCAGAATTTTCAGTGCAAACTTCACAGGCCAGGAGAGAAGAATGGCATGACATAATTAAAGTGCTGAAGGAAAAATCTTTTACTTTAGAATAGTATATTCGGTGAAAATATCCTTCAAACATGAATAAGAAATAAAGGCTTTCCCAGACAAACAAAAGCTTAGGGATTTTATCAACACCAGAACTTTCTGCAAGAAATGCTAAAGGGCGTATTTTGATCAGAAAGAAAAGGACATTAATAAGCAATAAATCATGGAAAGTACAAAACTCACTGGTAATAGCAAGTACACAGGAAAACACAGAATATCATAGCACTGTAACTGTGGTGTGTAGACTACTCCTATCTTAAATAGAAAAACTAAACAATTAACCAATAAAAAACCATAACAAATTTTCAAGACATAAACAATACAATAAAATATAAATGGAAACAACAAAAAGTCAAAACAACAGGGAGATGAAGTTAAGGCATAGAGTGTTTATCAGTTTTTTGTTTGTTTATGTAAACTGTGTTAAGTTGTTATCAGCTTAAAATAACGGGTTATAAGGTAGTATTTGCAAACCTCATGGTAACCTCAAACCAAAAAAACATACAACTAATACACAAAACATAAAAAGCAAGACCCAAGAAAATCACCTTCACTGAAGGGAAGACAGGAAGGAAACAAGACCACAAAATAACCAGAAAACAAATAACAAAACGCCAGGAGTAAGTCCTTACTTACCAATAAAGACACTGACTATAAGTAGACTAACCTCTGGAATCAAAAGACACTGAGTTGCTGAATGGATACAAAAAAGACAAGACCCAGTGATCTGTTGCCTATGAGAAATACACTTCACCTATAAATATACACATAGACTGAAAGCAATGGGATGGAAAAAAATATTCCATACCAATGGAAACCAAAAGAGCAGGAGTAGCCATACTTTTATCAGAAAAAATAGATTTATAGTCAAAAACTATAAGAGAGACAAAACTGGTCACTATATTATGATAAAAGAGGTCAATTCAGAAAAAATAAAACCCACAATTTTAAATACATATGCACCCAACACTGACACACCCAGATTTATAAAGCAAATACTATTAGAGCTAAAGAGAGAGATGAGCCCCAATACACTAATAGCTAGAGGCAGCCAGGTGCAGTGGCTCACGCCTGTAATCCTAGCACTTTGGGAGGCCAAGGCAGGCGGATTGTCTGAGCTCAGGAGTTCGAGACCAGCCTGGGCAACATGGTGAAACCACATCTCTACTAAAAAACAACAACAAAAAAGAAAGCTAGAGGCTTCATCACCACACTTTCAGCATCAGATAGAACAGATTGTCCAGATGGAAAAATCAACAAAGCAACAAAGCAACACTGGACAATCTACACTATAGTCCAGATAGACCTAATAGACATTTACAGAACAGTTCATCCAATGGCTGCAGAATACACACTTTTTTCCTCAGCACATGGATGATTCTCAAGGGAAGACATTAGGTCACAAAACAAGTCTTAAAACATTCAAAAAAGTAAAATAATATCAAGCATCTTCTCTGACCAAAGTGGAATAAAACTCGTAATCAATAACAAGAGGAATTTTGGAAACTGTACAAATACATGGAAATGTATGTGTTTGTATGTATGCTCCTGAATGACCAGTGGGTCAATGAAGAAATCAAAAAGAAAATTGAAACATCTATTGAAACAAATGATAATGGAAACACAACAAGCAAAACCTATGGAATATAGCAAAAGTAGTACTAAGAGGGAAGTTTATGGCCATAAGTGCCGATATCAAAAAATAAGAAAACCTTCAAATAAACAACCAAAAAATGCATCTTAAAGAACTAGAAAAGCAAGAGCAAACCAAACCCTAAATAAGTGAAAGAAAAAATAAATAAAGATCAGAGCAGAAATAAATAAAATTGAAATAAACAAGATAGTTTTTTAAAAAGTTAAGCAAAATTAACAAACTTTTGGCCAGACTAGGAAAAAAAGAGAGAAGATCCAAATAAATAAAGTCAGAGATGAAGATGGAGACATTACAAATGATACCACAGAAATTCAAATGATCATTAATTGCTACTATGAGCAACCATATACCAATAAATTGGAAAATCTAGAAGAAATGGACAAATTCCTAGAAAAATACAACCTACCAAGATTAGACCATAAGAAATCCAAAACCTGAACAAACCAGTATCAAGTAATGAGATTGAAGCTGTATTAAAAAGTCTCCCAGTAAAGAAAAGTCCAGAAACTGATGGCTTCACTGCTGAATTCTACCAAATATTTAAAAAACGAATACCAATACTAATCTAACTACTCCAAAAAACAGAAAAGGGAATACTTCCAAACTTATTCTATAAGTCCAGTATTACCCTTATATCAAAAATAGACAAATACACATTAAAAAAAGAAAATCACAGATCAGTATTTTTGATGAATATTGATGCAAAAATCCTCAACAAAATACTAGCAAACCAAATTCAACAGTACATTAGAAAGATTATTCATCATGATCAGGTGGGATTTATCCCTGGGATGCAAGGATGGTTCAATATATACAAATTAATCAATGTGACACACCATATCAATAGAATGAAAGACAAAAACCATATGATCACTTCAATTGATGGTGAAAAAGCAGTTGATAAAATTCAACACTCCTTTATAATACACCCTTAAAAACTGGATATAGAATATACATTAGCATCAGAAAAACCATATATGACAGACTCACAGCTAGTATTATACTGAATGTGGAAAAACTGAAAGCCTTTTGTATACGATCTGGAAGATGAAAAGGATGGCCACTTTTACCACTGTTACTCCACATAATACTGGAAGTCCTAGCTAGAAAATCAGACAAGAGAAAGAAATAAGGGGCATCTAAATTGGAAGGAAAGAAGTCAAATTATCCTTGTTTGCAGATGACATAATATTATACTTGGAAAAAATGAAAGACTACACACACACACACACACACACACACACACACACACACACACACACAACTATTCAAACTGATAAACAAATTTAGTAAAGTTGCAGGATATAAAATCCACATACAAAAAACAGTAGCATTTCAAAATGCAACAGTGAACAATCTGAAAAATAAATTAAAAAAGGAATCCTATTTACAGTAGCCACAAATACCTAGGAACTAACTTAATGAAAGAAGTGAAAGATCTCTATGGTGAAAATTATAAAATGCTGATGAAAGAAATTGAAGAGGACATCAAAAGAAACCAGAAAGATACTCCATGTCCATGGATTGGAAGAATCAATATTATTAAAATGTCCATACTGCCCAGTGCAATTTACAGATTCAGTGCTATCCCTATCAAAATACCAATGACATTCTTCAAATACACACACATAAATTTTGTAAAATTTATATGGAACCACAAAAAATTCAAAAGAGTCAAAGCTATTCTAAGCAAAAAGAACAAAACTGAGAAAATCACATTACCTGACTTCAAATTATACTACAGAGCTATAATAACCAAAACAGCATGGTATTGGCATAAAAACACACATATAGACCAATGGAACAGAATAGAGAACCCAGAAACAAATTCACACACCTACAGTAAATTCATTTTCAACAAACGTGCCAAGAACATACACTGTGGAAAAGACAGTCTTCAAAAATGGTGCTGGGGAAAATGAATATCTACATGCAGAAGAATGAAATTAGACCACTATTTCAAGCCATATAGAAACATCACATAGAAATACATTAAATATTTAAATATAAGACCCTCAATTTATAAATTTACTACAAGAAAACACTGGGGAAAAATCTCCAAGACATGGGTCCGAACAAAAATTTATTGAGTAATACCCTACAAGCACAGGCAATCAAAACAAAAATAGACAAATGGGATCATATCAAGTTAAGAAGTTGCTGCACACCAAAGGAAACAACAAAGTGAAGAGGCAACACAAAGAATCAGAGAAAATATTTGCAAACTACCCATTGGACAAGGGGTTAATAGCCAGAATATACAAGGAGCTCAACTCTGTGGGAAAAAATCTGATAATCTGATTTAAAAATGGGCAAAAGATTTGAATAAATATTTCTCAAAAGAAGCCATGGAAATGGCAAACAGGCATATGAAAAAGTGCTCAACATTACTGATAATCAGAGAAATGCAAATCCAAACTACAATGAGATATCATCTCACCTCAGTTAAAATGGCTTTTAGTCAAAAGAAAGGCAATAATAACAAATGCTGGCAAGAATGTGGTAAAAAGGGAACCCCACTCTTGGTAGGAATGTAAATTACTAAAAGCACTATGGAGAACAGTTAGAGGTTCCTCAAAAACCTAAAAATAGAGCTACCACGTGATTCAGTAATCTCACTGCTGGGTATATACCCAAAAGAAAGGAAATCAGCATATCGAAGAGCTATCTGCAATCCCATGTTTGTTGCAGCACTGCTCACAATAGCCAAAATTTGGAAGCAACCTAAGTGTTCATCAACAGATGAATAAAACAAAGTGCGGTAATGATACACAATAAAGTACTATTCAGCCATCAAAAAGAATAAGATGTTGTCATCTGCAACAACATGAATAGAACTGGAGGTCATTATGCTAAGTTAAGCCAGGGACAGAAAGACAAAGCACGTTTTCACTTATGTGTGAGATCTAAAAATCAGAACTATTGAACTCATGGAGATAGAGAATAGAAGCATGGTTACCAGATGTTGGGAAGGGTAGATGGAGGGTCGGGGGGTAAGTGGGGATGGTTAACGGGTACAAAACTCCCCAAAAGAATGAATTAAGTCCTAGTGTTTGATAGCACAACAGGGTGACTATAGTTAATAGTAATTTTGTATATTTAAAAATAAGTAAAAATTGTTTATAACAAGATATCTTAGAAAAAAACCTAAAAGTATAATTGGATTGTTTGTAACACAAAAGATAAATGCTTGAGGTGATGAATACCCCATTTTACATGATGTGATTGTTACATGTTGCATGCCTGTATCAAAACATTTCATATATCCTACAAATATATACACATAAGTACCCACAAAAATTAAGATAAAAAATAAAAAAGACTATGACTAGTCTCATATCAGCTTTACTACTAAATGAGTCTGATTCAGCTTTTACCACTATTCGAGTTGTCAAATTTTCCAGTTTCCCAAGCTTTTTGATTTTAGAATTGCAGATAAGGGATTGTGGAACATACTACTAATTAATTTGTTAATTGCTTGTCTCTTCCACATAATGCATGTTCACAAGAACAAAGATTTGTTTTGTTTTTGCTCTGTAGTCCAGTGCCTAACAGATAATAATGACTGAACAAATATTAGTTAAGTGGACAAATGAAGGCCTCTGTAAGGATTAGCTTTGTTAGTTTTACATTTTAAGTAAATCCTGTCCTACAGTCATCTCTCAATTGAAGCAATAGTTGAACTTTTAAAAATATTATTAAAATTATTTCTCCTTTTAAGGCTCATTGAAAGGCAGAAGGATAGAAAAAATGTGATAAACAGTATATAAACTACAGGAAACAACACCTGGTCTGTGTAATATAGTGGGAAGAGTTCTCAACTAGAGTTCTAGAGATCTAGGTTGATTTCATCCCTTTCCTTTTTCTATTAACTATTTGCCTATTTATTATTCACCTATCCATCCTCCATTCATCCACTTCTTCCTCTTTGACTTAAATATCTCACCATTTTGGCTCGATTCATTATCTGTCAAATGAGTGGATAAAACTTGGTGATCTTCAGCCGTTCTCTGATTCTGCTAACAGTAAATAATTGGATAATATTTGACTATCCTAGAAGTTGGCTCACACTAGCTTTTCAATTAAATTTAAGCATGTTTGTTTGTTTAAATGTTACTGTAGCTTTGTAGGATAATGTGAAGTTACGTAATGTGATATCCCCAGTTTTGTTTTTTTTGCTTAGGATAGCAAAAAGTGTCACTTAGTGACACATTCGCCAAATATGTATTTTATGTAACAGTTACACAATACTGAATTTTTGTGTGTTTCTGTATGCCTAATAATAGCAAATGTTTATTGAACATTTTCTATGCACCAGAAACTACTTTAAGCTTTTCACATCCATTAACCTTACAACTCTCTTATTAGTCATGTGCTGTATAATGTTGTTTTGGTCAACTATCGACTGCATATATCACAGTGCTCCCATAAGATTATAATGAAGTCGAAAAATTCCTATTGCCTAGTATTTACTATATGTTTTAATTGTTATAGTAGAGTGTACTCCTTCTACTTATTAAAAAAAAAAGTTAACTGTAAAACAGTCTCAGGCAGGTCCTTCAGGAGGTATTCCAGAAGAAAGTAAGGTTATCACAGCAGATGACAGCTCCATGTGGGTTACTGCCCCTGAGATCCTTCCAGTGAGACAAGATATGGAGGTACAGGAAAGTGATATTGATGATCCCAACTCTGGGTAAGCCTAGCCTAATGTGTGTGCTTGTGTGTTAGTTTTTAACCAAAAAGTTAAAAAGAAAATAAAAATTAATAGAAACAAGCTTATAGGATAAGGATAGAGAATATTTTTGCACAGTTGTACAACATGATTGTGCTTTGTGTTTTAAGCCAAGTGTTATTATAAAAGCATCAAGAAGTTACACAATTTAAAGTTTATAAAGTAAAAGTTACAATAAACTAAGGTTAATTTATTATTGTAGAAAAAACTTTAAAAATAAATTTAGTGTAGCCTAAGTCTACATTATTTGTCATATCTACAGTAGTATACAGTAATGTCCTAGGCCTTTGCATTCACTCACCACTCACTCACTGACTCACCCAGAGCAACTTCCAGTCCCGCACGCACCATTCGTGGTAAATCCTCTATACAGATGTACCAGTTTTTATCTTTTATATCTTACTTTTATTGTACCTTTTTTGTTTAGATAGACAAATACCATTATGCTGTAATTCTCTACAGTATTTAGTACAGTAATATGCTGTACAGGTTTGTAACCTAGGAGCAATAGGCTATACCCTATAGGGTAAATATCTAGTAGGCTATACCATCTAGATTTGTGTAGGTACACTCTATGCTGTTCACACAATGAGGAAATTGCCTAACAATACAGAAAGTACTCCTGTCATTAAGCGATGCATGACTGTATTATCTCCTGTGGTACAGTAGATTGCCATGTGTTTCACTATCATACCTCCACAGAAAGTGTGCACCTCTCTGTGCTTTGACTTGGAGCTTGGCTATGTAACTTCTCTTAGCTAACTGAATAATAGCAGACATTACCTAGGTAGAACTTTGAAATATGCTTATGCAGAGTAGCCTGTTCCCTTGCAATCCTGCTCTTCATACTGACAAAAAAAAAGAAAAAAAAAATGCCTCAGGTATCTGTTGATCCAAGGAAGATGAGAGATATGTGATACAAACCTAGACTTACCCTCTACCAAGAACCAAGTCCAGGTGAGCCCAGCCTGGATGAGACCTATCCAGCTTACACACAAACTTCTGTGGAAGAACTAAATGCTTACTGTGGTACACCAGAGAGATTTTCTGGTTGTTTGTATTGTGGCAACCTCCTTCTGTTTTTTTCAGGTAATGAAAATGAGGGGCAGAGATTGAGAAACTTGCACAAACTCTGCACAGCTAGTTAAGTGTTAGGGCTAGGATATTAAGCCATGCAAGTCTGGTCAAGGGCTTATACTCTTAAGTCCCATGCTATATTGTCACTACACTATACTGGCTATATTGTATGATATTAAATTATGTATTAATATGCTAGTGAGTAATCTGGCACATATTAAAATTCATAATTTTGTCTATATTGTCTATATGTAAATGGACAAAGCTGTCTTGCAATTTGGAGTAAAATGTATTTTATCTTGAGACATCAATAATATAAAATAAATGCACTGCTTTCCGGAGTCAGATTAATAAGAACTACATTATAGACAGCTCTTGGGGTAGTTTCCCAGCTCATTCCCATACCAAATAATGGCCCTTACTGCTAACAGATCTACTGCAGATTCTTCTCTGGCTCTGGCTGACCAATTGAGGCATGCATCTGTGATCTAAGCTTGATCAGCCCAGGTTTTGCCACTAATATTTTCAAATTTGGACCCATAACTGGGCACCTCTATCATTGGCTCCACTCTGGAGAAAGCTACTGTCCCCAGAGCTATCTTTGTTCCCTTCCTTCCCACCTGTCAATTGCATAAGAAACTCCAGCATTTCCCCAGAAAATACCCTTTTTGTATAAGCTTGCCAAAATTTGTTTTTCTTCTTGTAATCTTAAGAAATTTAACCAAAACAAGTTTAAAAAATCCATTGCTTTTTTTCTGTTATAACTTAAAAGTGCAGAGGGAGGATTTCTTAAAGACAAGACCAAATAAAGCTTGCATTTATTTTATATCCTATCAAAGTAGTTTTGCAATTTATAGTTATGGACAATGTGTCCCCTGATATTTGTTAAAAATTCTTCCATATTTCCAAAAACCAAGGTCTGGCTGGGCATGGTGGATTATGCCTGAAATTCTGGCACTTTGGGAGGCTAAGGTGGGAAAATCACTTGAAGCCAGGAGTTTGAGATCAGCGACATAGCAAGACTTTGTTTCTACAAAAATATAATTTAAAAAATTTAGCCAGGCATGATGCTGCACACCTGCATTCCTAGCTATTTGGGAGGCTGAGGTGGAAGGATCACTTGAGACCTGGAGTTCCAGGCTGCATTGAGATATAACAGTGCCAGGGTGACAGACTAAGACCTCGTCTCAAAAAAAAAAAAAAACCCCGCCCACAACCCGCCCACTCAAAAAAACCAAAAAACCAAAAAAACAAAAAACAAACAAATAAAAAAACAGGGTCCATGGGCCCGCAAGGAGTCTGTGGATAAACTATATATCAGTGAAACTGAATAAAGTAGATATCCTTTGTAATCTTATGTATTTTATGCATTAAAACATTTTACTTCTATTGAGCTTTGTTTACTCCTTTTGATAATGCAAGGCAAGTGAACATATGGGATTATTTATGTCACTGATTTACTCAGAAGTGCTCAGATATATTCCAGACACTATTTTGGGTGCTGGCGATATAGCAGGGACAAAACAGACAGTCTTTGCCCTCACAGAGTAGTGGTAAGAAAGAATATGCAGAATATAAAATTTCACAATACTGTTAGTAATGAACCTGGCACAAGTACCACAATGAGATTAGAGCAGTTTAAAATGTGAGGGTAAGAAACACAAAATGCTTGGAGGAAATTAATGTGCAATCCTTAACCTATATCTAGTTTTAAGTGATATATTAACATATGAAGGGAGCCCTGCCATAGTCAAGTTTAAGAACAGTAATAAAGTACAACTACTAACTACCACAGTGACAATAAAGATAAATAGCAATGCTAAGGTTACCTTACCAGTAATTTCATATGTGCTATTATAACTTCTTAATATTCTGTCAGGATGGGCAGGTGAGAAAATGGAGCCTTAGAGGCTCACCAAACTTGACCATTTTGATTAGCGGTAGAACCAGGAATGTAGCCTAGTTTTCACATCTCCTGGTTTTATTTCCTTTATACTACATTACATCATCACAAGCAAAGACAAGTTTCACAGCAGACAGCGTTGAAATTTCTTTTTATTTACTTCCATAATCTACTTGTGACATGGGGCAGAGAAGCAACATAACATGGGTCATATAGGAGCTACTGGTAACAACTTGAACACTTTTCGTTATCAGGCATAAGCTCACATTAGCAAGAACTTCGGGGTGGTATGATAGATGTGATACTGGGGAAATTTATGAATGAATTACAAAAGTAGATTTTTCCAACTAATGAATTTAACCATTTAGTGCAGAAGTTGGCAAACTTCAGCCCATGGAGTAAGTCCAATCTGCTACCTGTTTTTATATTGCCTGTGAGAGTGGTTTTACATTTTTAAATGGTTCAAAAAATCTTAAAAGAGGAAAGATATTTGACAGCAAAAAGTTACATAAAATTCAAGTTTCGGTGTCTATAAATACAGTTGAAACACCGCCATCCTTATTTATGTATTGCCTATGGCTGCTTTCACACTACAAAAGCCAAGTTGAGTAGCTCCACAAAGACCTGGCTCTCAAGTCCTAAAATATTACCATCTGGCCATTTGCAGAAAAAATTTGTTGGCCTCTCATCCAGAAGGTCACAGAGTTAATGTTAAAGGCAGTAATAACATCTGTTTAACTTATAATTTTAAAAATGAGTAAATGCATAGTTATTTAAATATTTCTTTCCTTTAAAATGGAGTGATTTGAAAGCACCGGAGTCATACGAATGAATATCCTAGAGGCCTAAGAAGCATGCTTGCATCTTAGCCACTCAGTCAGTTGATCACTTGGATGACCTCTGGACACCATGGTATTTTTAATTAATACACAGGTTTAAATTATTTAACTCTCAGTCTGACATTTTATAATTTACTGACTCATAGATTGCTGGCTAAAGACAGAATAAAAAAACACTTGGTGACATATAATTAACGAGAAGCAAAAACATTCTTTGATGTCTATAAATTTGCCTCAAGATAATCATCACCACATCAAAAAGGTGTATTTATGTAGTTAAAAGAGGTAAGTCTCAAATACGTTAAAAGTCCGTGTTAAAAGAAATTTGGTGATGATCAAATCTTAAATTTTCTTGTTTAGAAATTAAAATCAGTTGATTTAGAAAGCATAAAATATAAAAAACTCTAAAATGTAGCATCATAAACACAGTTTTGCATGTGCTTTTCATGCGGCAACTTAAATTTACTTTTCAATATCCACCTAAATACTAGTTCGGCCTCAAAGTTAAATACTGTTTAAGTATCATCTGACTTTTATAGTTACTGTTGGTAAGTCCTCCTATTCCCCACTGCCTGCCCCACACATAATTTAAAGTAAAATAAAAGTAGATCATTTACTAAAAGTGAAAATGTTTTAATGTCTTTATTATGCATAATATTAGTTTATATTTAAAATAAATTTAATGATATAATTCTTAACAATATAGTTTCTGAAATTTTTGTAACTCAAAAATAATAACATCCTTTTTCGAAAATCTTAAGGTTTACCTGCTAAGAAACATTGAGGAACACTATACTAAAGAAGAGGGAAGGGGCGCGTCCAAGATGGTTGAATAGGAACAGCTGCAGCCTCCAGCTCCCAGCGTGAGTGACACAGAAGATGGGTGATTTCTGCATTTTCAACTGAGGTACTGGGTTCATGTCACTAGGGAGTGTCAGACAGTTGGCGCTGGTCCGTGGGTGCAGCCCGAGAGCTGAAGCAGGGTGAGGCATCGCCTCACCTGGGAAGCGCAAGGGGGAAGGGAATTCCTTTTCCTAGCCAAAGGAAATTGAGACACACAACACCTGGAAAATCAGGTAACTCTCACCCTAATACTGCGCTTGTACCAAGGGTCTTAGCAAACAGCACACCAGGAGATTAAAACCTAGGTAATACCATTCAGGACATAGGCATGGGCAAGGACTTCATGTCCAAAACACCAAAAGCAATGGCAACAAAACCAAAATTGACAAATGGGATCTAACTAAACTAAAGAGATTCTGCACAGCAAAAGAAACTACCATCAGAGTGAACTGGCAACCTACAGAATGGGAGAAAATTTTTGCAATCTACTCATCTGACAAAGGGCTAATATCCAGAACCTATAAATAACTTAATCAAATTTACAAGAAAAAAACAAATAACCCCATCAAAAAGTGGGCAAAGGATATGAACAGATACTTCTTAAAAGAAGACATTCATACAGCCAACAGATACATGAAAAAATGCTCATCATCACTGGCCATCAGAGAAATGCAAATCAAAACTACAATGAGATACCATCTCACACCAGTTAGAATGGCAATCATTAAAAAGTCAGGAAACAACAGGTGTTGGAGAGGATGTGGAGAAATAGGAACACTTTTACATTGTTGGTGGGACTGTAAACTAGTTCAACCCTCGTGGAAAACAGTGTGGCGATTCCTCAAGGATCTAGAACTAGAAATACCATTTGATCCAGCCATCCCATTACTGGGGATATACCCAAAGGATTATAAGTCATGCTGCTATGAAGACACATGCACACGTATGTTTATTGCTGCACTATTCACAATAGCAAAGACTTGGAATCAACCCAAATGTCCATCAGTGACAGACTGGATTAAGAAAATGTGGCACATATACACCATGGAATACTATGCAGCCATAAAAAAGGATGAGTTTGTGTCCTTTGTAGGGACATGGATGCAGCTGGAAACCATCATTCTCAGCAAACTATTGCAAGAACAGAAAACCAAACACCTCATGTTCTCACTCATAGGTGGAAATTGAACAATGAGATCACTTGGACACAGGAAGGGGAACATCACACACTGGGTCCTACTGTGGCAAGGGCCGGGGGGAGGCATAGCATTACGAGATATACCTAATGTAAATGACGAGTTAATGGGTACAGCATACTAACATGGCACATGTATACATATGTAACAGACCTGCACGTTGTGCACATGTACCCTAGAACTTAAAGTATAATAAAAAAAAAAAAGAAGAGGGAAAAAATTAACTGATAATATTATTCATACCACTTGTTCATCATTATTTTTTCAGCAAACAGATGAGTACAAACTCTTTGCCAGACACTATGGAAGAAAGCCAAGACAAAAATAACAGTTCCTGCTTTCAAAGAGCTTACTGGCTGGTGGCTGGAAGGGACAAGTGCAAAGATTGGTAAGTTCTCTGATACAGGTAAAGTAAGCCACTCTGTTATCACGTAGAATAAAGATGAACTCAGTTTCTGGTGGTGAGAACAGAAAAGAAAGAACAAATGGGAATTATTGGTAAGGTAGAACACACTGAGTATCCTGACCAATTAGATGAGGGAAGAAAGATAAATAATTAAAATTGTTGTCAAGGAGATGCCTTATATTTAGAGATATAAGGAGAAGAAAGAAAGGGTCTAGTGAATGTTTACCTAGAAAAAAGGGATATACTAAAAATTTTCCTCTACAGATGTCCAAATCCTCTTCCTTCTTAATTTCAAGTTATTATAAAAAATCCCCCATCCAAAACCTTTGGAGAATGACAGTGTTTTAGAACTAAGGATTTTTTAGAGTTTTGAAAGGTAAGATTAAGACATATAAAAATCAAAACATACACACATACACATACACACACCGTTTTAATGTCTAAAATATACATCAAAGATTGCTCTATACCAAACTATAATTTCAGGCTTTTTATCATTGACGAATGATAATGATTCAGAAAGAACAGACTCCAAGAACCTGATGAATAAATAAAATGCAGTACTGTATATCTACATAATAGAATATTATTTGGCTATAAAAAGGAATGGAATTCTGATATACACTACAACACAGATGAACCTTGAAAACATTACCATGAGTGAAAGAAAGAAAAGGCCATGTATTGTATGATTCCGCTTATATGAAACATCCAGAATATGCAAATCCAAAGAGACAGAAAGTAGACTAGTGTTTGCCAGGACTGGGAGTGGAGGGAAATGGAGTAGGAAATGGGTACAGGGTTTCTTTTTGGAGTGAGGAAATGTTCTAGAATTGAACAGTAGTGAATGATATACAACACTGTGAATATACTAAGAAGCACTGGATCGTACAATTTAATATTTTGAACTTTATGACATGAATTATATCTCAATAAAGCTGTTATTTTTTCTTTAAAAAACAATGGGCTGGGCATGGTGACTCACGCCTGTAATCGTAGCACTCTGGGAGGCTGAGGCAGGAAGACTGCTTGAGTCCAGAAGGTGGAGACCAACCTGAGCAACACAGTAAGACCCTGTCTCTACAAAAAATACAGAAAAAAAATTTGCTGGGCATGGTGGCACACCCCTGTAGTCCAGCCACTTGGGAGGCTGAGGTGGGAGGATCACTTGTGCCCGGGAGGTTGAGGCTGCACCGAGCCATGATTACACCACTGTCCTCCAGCCTGGATGACACAGCGAGACCCTGATTCAAAAAAGAAATTCATATTTTTTTAATCTCGTGAACATGCACATTTTAAAGTATTTAAAATAGGCTGTCAAGATGAATTATTGCAGGGATATACTTGTTTGTGACTTTGAATAGCCACATGGATCTTGTAAGATCCCACTGGAAAAAAAATTGTAAAAGAGTTCTTCAGATACTTCACATTTTAAAATAAATATAATCATGGAACATCTATAATTAGTATGAATAAATAAACATAGGAAAATAATGAAATAACAGAACAAGGCTGGCCTACAGTGTCCTTATTCCAAAAAAATAACAAAAATAGAAAATTTCAATCAAATGCTGAAAGTAGTTTTCTCTGAGTCCAAAGTTTACATTTTTTTTTACACCAAATGAGGTTAGGAATGTTTGTAAATGAATTTGAATCCACTACAATAGGATCACTGTGAACTATGGCTTCTGAAAACTGAAGAAAATGTGAATTTGAAGATTCAACTAGAAAAATGAAAGAATGAAGAAACTGGAAACTAACTTTGAACAACCTTCAGCTTTAACATATAAAGGATAATTCATAGAGAAAAAAAGAAACGAAGAAAGAAGGGGACAGCAAAGTCCCCCTAAATCTATCTGAATTCATTTGGGTCCTAGACTGATGTTCTATTAGGCTTATGCATGAAATCACTCAATAAAACTTACAAATTGGTTTGTCGATTCACGTATGAAAATATGCTGGATGATCCCTTCCACTGGTGGATTACAGCTGGTTAGCAATGGATAAGGAGAAAAATTTACTTCAGCAGATTGGGAAAATCTACACTGAATTTACCATCACATAATCTTCTACTGTATATACATATAAAAAGGGAACTATCTAAAGACACGATTTTTTAAGATCTTAAATAATCAAAATTAGATACAACTGAAAGTTTAGTAGAAGTGAAAAAAGTCTACATGTAACAAAAATTCAGCATACTTTCTTTAATATTCATAGAAAATAAATTAACAAGATAAAATTTTTATATTACCGATGTTTATTTAGTCATCTAAGTTATTTTTTATAATTTGTATGTGTTCTTCAGGTTAAGCAATATAAGTAAAATAAATGGGTAAACTTTGATTTATAATATAATAAGATGATTACTAGATTCTAGCATATGACATGAGCTAAATTTAAGCAGCTCCCAATATTTACCCTAATATGTGGTAAATCACAATTTTAAAAAATTGTTATTGTTTTGGGCTATTAAGATAATATAAGTTTAATATTATTTAAAAAGTTTAACAATATTAAAAAACTATAAAATATAATTGCATCTGGGTAATTTAGCAAAATATGAGCTTGCCAGTCATTTTATAAGACTTATTATCTCTTGAACAACATAATAAATGAGGTACGTTTGAGGTATTCAAAAAAAGAGAAGTAAGCAGTTTTTTCTAAATGGTACATCCTTAACATCGGAGGTAGAAAGGGGTAGGGTATACATAAATGAAGATAATTTACTAGTAGCGACTGGTTTGTATGAAAATCAGCCTGTAGGTCTTATTTAAAATGTAGGAATTAGGCTAATGCTTGCAGCTCTAAATAAGTAGTTTTATGGCTTTTCTTTGTGAAATGAAAATAAAATTAAGATCTATTATGTAACATACTGTGATCAAAAAGTATTTGTTAGGCTTCCTAAAGTCCACATTAGAATTTTAGTTGGAACTAAAAAGCAATGAAAAACAAATGGCTTCCTCAAAGAGGTAGTAGTTTCTATTTTATATTTGTGTTTGATGTGTTTGGATATTTGTCCTCTCAAAATCTCATGTTGAATGTAATCTTCACTGTTGAAGGTGGGGCCTGGTGGAAAGTGTTTGGATCGTGGGGACGAATAGCTCATGAGTGGCTTAGTGCCATCTCCTTGGTGACAAGTGAGTTCTCACTCTGAGTTCATGTGAAATATGGTTGTTTAAAAGTATGTAGCACCTCCCCTCTCTCTGTCTCTTGCTCCTCCCCTAACCATGTGACACACCCACTCCTGTTTTGCCTTTCACCATGGTTGTATGCTTCCTGAGGCCCTCATAAGAAGCCAAGCAGATCTTGGTGCCATGCTTATACAGCCTGCAGAACTGTGAGCCAATTAAATCGCTTTCCTGTATAAATGCCAGTCTCATTATTCCTTTATAGCAATGCAAAAATAACCTAACACAGTGTCTTAGTCTGAGCTTGTATAACAAAGTACCTTAGACTGGGTAATTTATTAAAAAAAAAAAAAAGTTTATTGCTCACAGTTCTGGGGAATGGGAGGCCCAGGATCAAGGAACTGGTAGATTCTGTGTCTGGCAAGAGCCTCTTCTTCATATGTGGTGCCTTTTATGTGTCCTCAAATGACAGAACAAATTTCCTTGGGCCACTTTTATAATGGCACTAATCCCATCAGGAGGGATCTGCCCTCATTATCTAATTGGCTCCTCAAAGTTCCACCTCTTAATATAATTGCATTGGGAATTAGATTTCAACATATGAATTTTCAACAGAGACAGAAACATTCTGACTAGAGCACTAAGTAATACACAAAACTACAAATCTCAAATAACACAATGAGATATATAATAAAATGATCATATGTAGCAAATTTAGCTGTATGCTTCTATGTCAACATAATCAGTTTTAGAATGTAATTTAAAAACTATCTATTCATGGTAAATTCAAAATGAAAAAGTTATAATATATTATGCCAATGCCAATGAAAAGACGGAAGTAATAATGAAGGTTAAAAATAATATTTGGATTTGAAAAAAATTAGTATCACATATAAAAGTGTTTCATCAATCCCATGTGAAAACATAACTAGAGACAATTAAAATACCATTTGCTTCAAGTAAATTCCTTTGATTACAATTTATAGAACAGAGGCATTTGATGATACTATTTCTATTCATTTTATAATTCGTGGAAATATTTGCTTTGCTATAAAAGTTAAAGTCTCTAAAAAAATAAGTAGTTAAAGAGAAGAGAAAAGCTAGGGAATGGGGAATGAAGAGTCCCTTAAAGTAACCAACAGGTAAAAGTAATCTATAAAAATAATTGTAATAGTCAAGTGATGTTTACAGGCAACCTTGGGAAAAAAAAAAAACAACAGAACAGATAACCAAAAATGAAAAGGCAGCAAGATCACAAAATTGTATCCAGTCACACATTTCACCTAAAAGAGACGAGCAGTCATATAAAGTAGGTATAGCCTGGCGTGGTGGCTTATACCTGTAATCTCAGCACTTTGGGAGGCCGAGGCAGGCAGATCACTTGAGGTCAGGAGTTCGAGATCAGCCTGGCCAACATGGTGAAACTCCATCTCTAATAAAAATTAAAATAAAATTGGCCCAGCGTTGGGGCATGTGCTTGTAGTCCCAGCTACTTGGGAGGCTGAGACACCAGAATCTCACTAGAACCCAGGAGGTGGGGGTTGCAGTGAGCTGAGATCATGCCACTGCACTCCAGCCTGGGCAACAGAGTAATTTATTTCGTTTTCAAAAAATAAAATGAAATAAAGTAAAATAAAATAAAAGTAGGTATATAGGGGAAACAAATACAAGGTAGAGTGTCCTTATTCCATGTTTTCTAGATTGAATAATATACAAACTACATAAAATCAATTGATTAACTAATTAATCTTAATAATAATTCCCCAGCAGCATCCAGCAGAAGCTGGAAGAGGTAAGAAACGATTTATTCTTTAGAGGGAGAATGGCCCTGCCAACACACTGGACCCACTGGATTTGGGTCCAGTGATACTGATTTCAGAATCTTGGCCCCTAGAACTATGAGAAAATAATTATTTTTTGCATTAAGACACCAGGTTTGTGGTAATTTGTTACGGAAGCCATAGGACATTAATACACAAACAATATGCTTTAGGGGGCTAGGGTTTAACTGAAAGTTATTTTGGTATACATGAAGTGTTATGTATATGAACATACATTATTGTTGTGCCATATATCTTAGGGAATTTATTTGTGATAGTTAGTTGATTTTATTTTGGGTGGTGAATGCAGGTATCTAATCATGTCATCTACACCCAGGCGGTTTAACTTTTTTTTTTTCTCTAACTTCTAATACCTCTCTCAGCTGGCTCCCTTTAGTACAATGTGAAATAATAGTCACGCCAGTGGGCATCTTTGCAATGTTCCTGACTTTTGCACAAATGCTTCCAGTGTTTCCTCATTCCTCCACCATCCCCCACCCCTGAATGATCTGTTATGGACTGAGGGGACAATTAGTAACTTTGAGAAATCTAGTGGTGTTGTAACCAAGTAACCTATTTTTAAGGGCCTTTTTTTTTTTTTGTCCTTTTTTCTTTTTTCCTTCTCTCCCTTATTTGGTGCCTGTTCCTTGTTAATAATAAAATAATGACCTTTACTCTTCTTCTTTCCCCCAGGCACGCCCTTGCACTGCTCACTTATCTAATTATATGTCTGCTTAGAAGTTTCTGTGACTGAATCTTGAGACAATCCAGGTACCTATGCAATTTTCTCCCAACAAGAGATTATGTGAATGTGCAGTTAATTTACAACCTATATATGCTCAACATAGTGCCAGCCCATTTACCAGATCAGACAATAGCGCAGAATAAAGCACTGAAGCAAGTTACGTGGTCCTGCATCTCCTTGCCCCTCCTGCACATCCTTCATACCAAATTTCACTTTTAAATTATTGTATTCTGGCCAAAAATTTGAAATGGTTTCTTTAAGGCAGGAAGTCTAGACTATTTCCCCACTGCTAGTTTGGAAATAAAGTCACTTTTCTTCCACTGAACTTCGTCTTTGTTATTTGGTTTTGCAAGCAGGAAGCAGCTGAACCTGTATTCATTGTTTCTATTTTCAGTGGTACCTACATTGTCTTTCCAATTAGTGATGCCATGCTATTTAATTTGTAGATATTCATAACTGCTTCAACTTCATGTGTGTTCACAATGAGACTGTGCTCATCTCACCTAATGTTTTTGTTGACTGAATTTCTCTGGTCTAATATAAATACCTTGCTTACCTTTATCTGGCTTTTCATCTTTACGTTTTGACATTTATAAGATACTTTATTGTATCTTTTAAACACATCAGAGAATAGAGTGCTCTATGATTTGGTCAGAAATCTACTTTTTAAAAAGTGAGAGGCTGGGAAGGTTGTGGGGAGGGGAAATGGAGAGAGGCTGGTTAATGGGTACAAAAATACCATTAGATATAAGGAATAAGTTCTAGGGTTCAATAGCAAAATAGGAATATTTTGTTGTACATTTCAAAATAGCTAGAAGGGAAGGTATGGAATGTTTCTAACCCAAAGAAATGGTAAACATTTGATGTGGTGGATATCTCAATTACCCTGATTTGATCATTATTCACTGTATACATGTATCAAAACATCATATGTACCCCATAAATATGTACAATTATGTTTCAACAAAACATGTTTTTAAAATCCACTTACATTAATTTTTCTCTTGGCTGTTTCCCCTTAGTAAAATGTTAAATGATAATGTGACAGTGGACATCTAACAAAAAGAACTGTTCTTCATTCTGTTGTTTTTTCTCTGTATACATATATATGTGTGTGTATATCATATATACATTTACATATATAAGTATGTGTGTCTCTGTCTCTACACACACACACACACACACACACACACACACACATATATATATATATATATTTTTTTTGAGACAGGGTCTCACTCTGTTGCACAGGCTGGAGTGCAGTGGCGCGATCTTGGCTTGCTGCAACCGCCACCTCACAGGCTCAATCAATCCTCCCAACCTCAGCCTCCCAAGTTACTGGGTCCACTGGCTAATTTTTGTATATTTTGTAGAGGTGGGGTTTTGCCACGTTGCCCAGGGTGGTCTCAAACTCGTGGGCTCAAGGGATGCATCTGCCTTGGCCTCCAACAGTGCTGGGATTACAGGCATGAGCCACTGCAGCTGGCCTATTTTCCACATATTTTTAAACAAAAATATCATTGGTACTGTTTATCCTATTTTTCTCCATGGGTAATTTCTCTGTATCTTTGTTCCAGTGGTTATGTTTATAATTTTATGCAACTTTGTTTTTACAAATAAACATGTAATTTATATCTCTGTCCTTATTTCTGTATTCAAAATCTATTAGTTCACTGTTATAAGCAATTATAATATTGGCATACTTTCTATTACTCTGTCCTTTTTCTTTCATCCGTCATATTTCAGTTAATGTTACTCACTATTTTTCCTTGTATTGTTAAATTATGTTTATACTTTTATTTTTTGTCAGCTTTAATTGATATTCTTTGACTTCCAAGTATTAAAGATGAGAAAATTAGTTCACACCTGTAATCCCAGCACTTTGGGAAGCTGAGGTGGGCGGATCACCTGAGGTCAGGAGTTCAAGACCAGCCTGGCTAACAGGGTGAAACCCTATCTCTACTAAAAATACAGAAAAATAAAAATAAATTAGCCAGGTATGGTGGAGGGTGCCTGTAATCCCAGCTACTTGGGAGGCTGAGGCAGGAGAATCACTTGAACCTGGGAAGTGGAGGTTACAGTGAGTCAAGATCACGGTACTGTACTCCAGCCAGGGTGACAGAGAGACTCGTCTCAAAAAAAAAAAATAATAAATAAATAAATAAATAAATAAATAAATAAATAAAAATAAGACAATTGTAAAGACTGGGGAAAAAAACTGGAGAAAACAGGTAGAAGTGGTATATTTTTAGGGAACATATTCTACTTTTAGGGAATTTTAGGAAACATTTTATATCTATATTTATATATGGTGTCTACATTTTGTTCTTTAGCTCTAATTCCCACATTTTAGTCTTTCTTTTACAGTTAAATCCTTTCAATGCTTGCTAACAGTCCTTCTATTGTAACTCATTTTCTAAGAATGTTTTCAAAAAGTATTTCTTGAGTTCAAAACTGTCTTTATATTCGTTGAGTTCAAAACTGTCTTTAGCATTTAAACTTGAAGACATTTGGGCTACATTTGAAATATTAAATACTTTCCTTTCTATGAGATCCTGTAGCTATTACTCCACTGCCAACTGGTACTAAATGTTGATGTGGATAAGACAGAGACAAGTCTGACTTTTTCCCCTCCCATTATTGACCTGACTATTCTTTCTTCATGTTTAATGGACAGCAATTTTATGAGGACATGTCTCAGTATTGACAGTTCTAGGTCAATTTTCCCTGGTTCATGATATGCTCTTTCAATATGTAGATCAAAATTATATTTTAAATCATTATTATTGAGCCCTATCTTTAAATACTCATTCTTTTCTACTCTTTTGGTTTTCTTTTGTGTCTTTATCTCAGTCTATCCATATACATTCCCAAAATTTTATTTTTAATCTTTTTTTCTTTGGGTTATTTTATTCATTCTTCACATTTTAATCCACAATATTCCTTAAGGTGCTTTCTATGATGTCTAGCCTTTCTTGTGCTCCTTCCGATATCATATTTGAAATAAATCCTCCTTTCCTAAGTTTGGCCAGCTCATAATTCATCTTCTACTATTGTTTCATGATGTCTTTTCCAGAGTCCTTGCTTTCTGGATTGTAGGTTTTTCTGACAAAGGTGATTGCTTTATTCATTTTCTCACTTCTCTTTTCTCCCATTCTTTCCCTCTCTCCTTTTCTTTCTTCCTGAAGAAAGCTAAACATTATATTTTCAGCAAAATTAGAGTTCAGGTTTGACCCTTGTTCTCTAAAATAGGCAAAAGGGGATGCAAAATTAGGAGGAGCCATATGAAAATACATGAACAGAAGCAGTCTTTGAGAAATTTATCCATGGAAAAGGGCTCTGCAGTGTAGATCCAAGAAAATGATGTCCACAGTCTATTCTTTGATCATATATATCACATACTATGTTGCTACAGGTATTGCTTATAATCACAAGTACGGGAACAAAGGTGAGATGAGTTGTCTGGAGAATCCTGCTAGACTCAGCTTTAGAGAAGTGTAAAAGATAGGGCTACACAAAGGATCCACAGACAAGCCATTCTTATAGGAAATATTTTGTTTCTGTTGCAGCAGAGATTACCTTCTTGTGAAGACTTGCAAAATTGCAACAATAATGTGAACCCACACTTACCTTGACCCTCCTTCCTAATGCACACACACCTCTTGAAAATAGGTAGCCAGATAAAACCATTATATTCTGTCATGAGCAATAGAAGAACGGTAGTAATAACAAAGATAATTCAGGAAAAGAATAAACAGAATAGCAAAACACACAGACATCGAGCAAGCACTAGAAAAATGTCATCAGAGTGCAAGGGAATGGTTGGAAAATTATTTTTATAGGTTTATTAGCCATTTGCATTTCTTCTTTGATAAACTGCATTTTTGGGTCTTTTATGCAGATAGGCTGTCTTTCCCATATTTAATTGTTACAACTCTTTGCATATTAGGAAAATCAGGAACATTAGAAAGATGGCCGAATAGGAACAGCTCCAGTCTCCAGCTCCCAGCACGAGCGACACAGAAGACAGGTGATTTCTGCATTTTCAACTGCGGTACTGGGTTCATCTCACTAGGGAGTGCCGGACAATCAGTGCTAGTCAGCTGCTGCAGCCCGACCAGTGAGAGCTGAAGCAGGGTGACGCATCACCTCACCTGGGAAGCACAAGGGGGAAAGGAATCCCTTTTCCTAGCCAGGGAAACTGAGACACACAACACCTGGAAAATCAGGTAACTCTCACCCCAATACTGCGCTTTACCAAGGGTCTTAGCAAATGAGCACACCAGGAGATTATATCCCACACCTGGCCGGGAGGGTCCCACGCCCACGGAGCCACCCTCATTGCTAGCACAGCAGTCTGCGATCTAACTGCAAGGCAGCAGCGAGACTGGAGGAGAGGCACCCACCATTGCTGAGGCTTCAGTAGGTAAACAAAGCCGCTGGGAAGCTCGAACTGGGTGGAGCTCACAGCAGCTCAAGGAGGCCTGCCTGTCTCTGTAGACTCCACATCTGGGGACACGGCACAACTAAACAACAACAACAACAACAAAAAGCAGCAGAAACCTCTGCAGACGCAAACGACTCTGTCTGACAGCTTTGAAGAGAACAGTGGATCTCCCAACACGGAGGTTGAGATCTGAGAACGGACAGACTGTCTGCTCAAGTGGGTCCCTGACCCCTGAGTAGCCTAACTGGGAGACATCCCCCACTAGGGGCAGACCGACACCCCACACCTCACACGGTGGAGTACACCCCTGAGAGGAAGCTTCCAAAGCAAGAATCAGACAGGTACACCCGCTGTTCAGCAATATTCTATCTTCTGCAGCCTCTGCTGCTGATACCCAGGCAAACAGGGTCTGGAGTGGACCTCAAGCAATCTCCAACAGACCTATAGCTGAGGGTCCTGACTGTTAGAAGGAAAACTAACAAACAGGAAGGACACCCACACCAAAACCCCATTAGTAGGTCACCATCATAAAAGACCAGAGGCAGATAAAACCACAAAGATGGGGAAAAAGCAGGGCAGAAAAGCTGGAAATTCAAAAAATAAGAGCGCATCTCCCCCTCCAAAGGAACACAGCTCATCGCCATCAACGGATCAAAGCTGGATGGAGAATGACTTTGACAAGATGAGAGAAGAAGGCTTCAGTCCATCAAATTTCTCAGAGCTAAAGGAGGAATGACGTACCCAGAGCAAAGAAACTAAAAATCTTGAAAAAAGAGTGGAAGAATTGATAACTAGAATAATTAATGCAGAGAAGGCCATAAACAAACTGACAGAGATGAAAACCATGACACGAGAAATACGTGACAAATGCACAAGCTTCAGTAACCGACTCGATCAACTGGAAGAAAGAGTATCAGCGATTGAGGATCAAATGAATGAAATGAAGCGAGAAGAGAAATCTAAAGAAAAAAGAAGAAAAAGAAATGAATAAAGCCTGCAAGACGTATGGGATTATGTAAAAAGACCAAATCTACGTCTGATTGGGGTGCCTGAAACTAAGGGGGAAAATGGAACCAAGTTGGAAAACACTTTTCAGGATATCATCCAGAACTTCCCCAACCTAGTAGGGCAGGCCAACATTCAAATTCAGGAAATACAGAGAATGCCACAAAGATTCTCCTGGAGAAGAGCAACTTCAAGACACATAATTGCCAGATTCACCAAAGTTGAAATGAAGGAAAAAATCTTAAGGGCAGCCAGAGAGAAAGGTCGGGTTACCCACAAAGGGAAGCCCATCAGACTAACAGCAGATCTCTCGGCAGAAACTCTCCAAGCCAGAAGAGAGTGGGGGCCAATATTCAACATTCTTAAAGAATTTTAAACCCAGAATTTCATATCCAGCCAAACTAAGTTTCATAAGTGAAGGAGAACTAAAATCCTTTACAGATAAGCAAATGCTTAGAGATTTTGTCACCACCAGGCCTGCCTTACAAGAGACCATGAAGGAAGCACTAAACATGGAAAGGAACAACCGGTACCAGCCATTGCAAAAACATGCCAAAATGTAAAGACCATCGAGGCTAGAAAGAAACTGCATCAACTAACGAGCAAAATAACCAGTTAATATCATAATGGCAGGATCAAGTTCACACATAACAATATTAACCTTAAATATAAATGGACTGAATGGTCCAATTAAAAGACACAGACTGGCAAACTGGATAAAGAGTCAAGACCCATCAGTTTGCTGTATTCAGAAGACCCATCTCACATGTAGAGACATACATAGGCTCAAAATAAAGGGATGGAGGAAGATTTACCAAGCAAATGGTGAACAAAAAAAAAGCAGGGGTTGCAATACTAGTCTCTGATTAAACAGACTTTAAACCATCAAAGATCAAAAGAGACAAAGAAGGCCATTACATAATGGTAAAGGGATCAATTCAACAGGAAGAACTAACTATCCTAAATATATATGCACCCAATACAGGAGCACCCGGATTCATAAAGCAAGTCCTTAGAGACTTACAAAGAGACTTAGACTCCCATACAATAAATTGGGAGACTTCAACACCCCACTGTCAACATTAGACAGATCAACAAGACAGAAAGTTAACATGGATATCCAGGAATTGAACTCATCTCTGCACCATGCAGACCTAATAGACATCTACAGAACTCTCCACCTCAAATCAACAGAATATATATTCTTCTCAGCACCACATCACACATATTGCAAAATTGATCCCATAATTGGAAGTAAAGCACTCCTCAGCAAATGTACAAGAACAGAAATTATAACAAACTATCTCTCAGACCACAGTGCAATCAAACTAGAACTCAGGACTAAGAAACTCAATCAAAACCGCTCAACTACATGGAAACTGAATAACCTGCTCCTGAATGACTACTGGGTACATAACGAAATGAAGGCAGAAATAAAGATGTTCTTTGAAACCAATGAGAACAAAGATACAACATACCAGAATCTCTGGGACACATTTAAAGCAATGTGTAGAGGGAAATTTATAGCACTAAATGCCCACAAGAGAAAGCTGAAAAGATCTAAAATTGACACTCTAACATCACAATTAAAAGAACTAGAGAAGCACGAGCAAACAGATTCAAAAGCCGGAAGAAGGCAAGAAATAACTAAGATCAGAGCAGAACTGAAGGAGATAGAGACACAAAAAACCCTCCAAAAAATCAATGAATCCAGGAGTTGGTTTTTTGAAAAGATCAACAAAATTGACAGACCGCTAGCAAGACTAATAAAGAAGAAAAAAGAGAAGAATCAAATAGACGCAATAAAAAATGATAAAGGGGATATCACCACCGACCCCACAGAAATACAAACTACCATCAGAGAATACTATAAACACCCCTACGCAAATAAACTAGAAAATCTAGAAGAAATGGATAATTTCCTGGACACTTACACTCTCCCAAGACTAAACTAGGAAGAAGCTGAATCCCTGAATAGACCAATAGTAGGCTCTGAAATTGAGGCAATAATTAATAGCCTACCAACGAAAAAAAGTCCAGGACCAGATGGATTCACAGCTGAATTCTACCAGAGGTACAAGGAGGAGCTGGTACCATTCCTTCTGAAACTATTCCAATCAATAGAAAAAGAGAGAATCCTTCCTAACTCATTTTATGAGGCCAACAGCATCCTGATACCAAAGCCTGGCAGAGACACAAGAAAAAAAGAGAATTTTAGACCAATATTCCTGATGAACATCGATGCAAAAATCCTCAATAAAATACTGGCAAACCGGATCCAGCAGCACATCAAAAGGCTTATCCACCATGATCAAGTGGGCTTCATCCCTAGGATGCAAGGCTGGTTCAAAATACGCAAATCAATAAACGTAATCCAGCATATAAACAGAACCAAAGACAAAAACCACATGATTATCTCAATAGATGTAGAAAAGGCCTTTGACAAAATTCAACAGCCCTTCATGCTAAAAACTCTCAATAACTTCGGTACTGATGGAACATATCTTAAAATAATAAGAGCTATTTATGACAAACCCACAGCCAATATCATACTGAATGGGCAAAAACTGGAAGCATTCCCCTTCAAAACTGGCAAAAGACAGGGATGCCCTCTCTCACCACTCCTATTCAACATAGTGTTGGAAGTACTGGCTAGGGCAATCAGGCAAGAGAAAGAAATCAAGGGTATTCAGTTAGGAAAAAAGAAGTCAAATTGTCCCTGTTTGCAGATGACATGATTGTATATTTAGAAAACCCCATTGTCTCAGCCCAAAATATCCTTAAGATGATAAGAAACTTCAGCAAAGTCTCGGGATACAAAATTAATGTGCAAAAATCACAAGCATTCTTATACACCAGTAACAGACAAACAGAGAGCCAAATCAGGAATGAACTTCCATTCACAATTGCTTGAAAGAGAATAAAATACCTAGGAATCCAACTTACAAGGGATGTAAAGGACCTCTTCAAGGAGAACTACAATCCACTGCTCAGTGAAATAAAATAAGACACAAACAAATGGAAGAACATACCATGCTCATGGATAGGAAGAATCAATATCATGAAAATGGCCATACTGCCCAAGGTAATTTATAGATGCAATGCCATCCCCATCAAGCTACCAATGAGTTTCTTCACAGAATTGGAAAAAACTGCTTTAAAGTTCACATGGAACCAAAAAAGAGCCCGCATTGCCAAGACAATCCTAAGTCAAAAGAATACAGCTGGAGGCATCACACTACCTGACTTCAAAGTATACTACAAGGCTACAGTAACCAAAACAGCATGGTACTGGTACCAAAACAGAGATGTAGACCAATGGAACAGAACAGAGTCCTCAGAAATAATACCACACATCCACAGCCATCTGATCTTTGACAAACCTGAGAAAAACAAGAAATGGGGAAAGGATTCCCTATTTAATAAATGGTGCTGGGAAAATTGGCTAGCCATAAGTAGAAAGCTGAAACTGGATCCTTTCCTTACTCCGTATATGAAAATTAATTCAAGATGGATTAGAGACTTAAATGTTAGACCTAATACCATAAAAACCCTAGAAGAAAACATAGGTAATACCATTCAGGACATAGGCATGGGCAAAGACTTCATGTTTAAAACACCAAAAGCAACGGCAACAAAAGACAAAATTGACAAATGGGATCTAATTAAACTAAAGAGCTTCTGCACAGCAAAAGAAACTACCATCAGAGTGAACAGGCAACCTACAGAATGGGAGAAAACTTTTGCAATCTACTCATCTGAGAAAGGGCTAATATCCAGAACCTACAAAGAACTCAAACAAATTGACAAGAAAAAAACAAACAACCCCATCAAAAAGTGGGCAAAGGATATGAACAGACATTTCTCAAAAGAAGACATTCATACAGCCAACAGACACATGAAAAAATGCTCATCATCACTGGCCATCAGAGAAATGCAAATCAAAACCACAATGAGATACCATCTCACACCAGTTAGAATGGCAATCATTAAAAAGTCAGGAAACAACAGGTGCTGGAGAGGATGTGGAGAAATAGGAACACTTTTACACTGTCGGTGGGATTGTAAACTAGTTCAACCATTATGGAAAACAGTATGGCGATTCCTCAAGGATCTAGAACTAGAAATACCTTTAGATCCAGCCATCCCATTACTGGGTATATACCCAAAAGATTATAAGTCATGCTGCTATAAAGACACATGCACACGTATGTTTATTGCTGCACTATTCACAATAGCAAAGACTTGGAATCAACCCAAGTGTCCATCAGTGACAGACTGGATTAATAAAATGTGGCACATATACACCATGGAATACTATGCAGTCATAAAAAAGGATGAGTTTGTGTCCTTTGTAGGGACATGGATGCAGCTGGAAACCATCATTCTCAGCCAACTATTGCAAGAACAGAAAACCAAACACCGCATGTTCTCACTCATAGGTGGAAACTGAACAATGAGATCACTTGGACACAGGAAGGGGAACATCACACACCGGGTCCTACTGTGGTGAGTGCCGGGGGGAGGGATAGCATTAGGAGATATACCTAATGTAAATGATGAATTAATGGGTACAGCACACCAACATGGCACATGTATACATATGTAACAAACCTGCACGTTGTGCACATGTACCCTAGAACTTAAAGTATAATAATAATAATAATAATAATAATAATAAAAGGAAAAGAAATGGAAAAAGAAAAAAAAAGAAAATCAGCATCTTCCTTGTTGCGTCTACCAAGTATTAGTTCCTAGGTTTCCTTTTAATTTCATTAGTGCCTTTTAATTTCATTTGTTAACTTTCCTAATTATTAAAAATTGTTATGGTAAAAAATTAAAAATTTATTATTTTACAGCTTTTTTTTTTTTAAATAGACGAAGTCTCACGCTGTTGCCTGGGCTGGAGTGCAATGGTGCGATCTTGGCTTAGTGCAACCTCCACCTCCCAAGTTCAAGCAATTCTCCTGCTTCAGCCTTCCGAGTACCTCGGATTACAGGTGCTTGACACCACGTCTGGCTAATTTTTTTATATTTCTAGTAGAGACTGGTTTCACTATGTTGGCCAGTCTACTTTACAGCTTTTAAATAGTTGCTTTTTATTATTTATTTAAGAGATGGGCTCTCGCTATGTTGGCCAGGTTGGTCTTGAACTCCTGACCTCAAGTGATCCTCCCACCTCAGCCTACCAAAGTGGTGGGATTACAGGTATACACCACCACACCTGGCCTGAAGAACAGGTTTTTAAACAAAAGTTATTTATCATCGAACTTATCTCTTAAAAAATCCAATATATGTTCCAAAGATGTTTTAAATTTCTCAGATCACATCAATCCCAAGTGCAAAACTCACTAATAGTTTCTCATGATTAAAATTAAACCTAAATTTTAAATTCTTTAATATGATCTATAAGCCCCTTACATTTCTGGCCTTGTAATCCCTTCAACTTCATTTCAAACCACTCTCTCCCCCCCACTTTCTCCATAGGAGCAGACTAGATTTCTTGCTAAGCCTCAAGTACAATTGTTTTTGCTGAATCAACAGTCTTTTCATTTGCTGTTTCATTTTGCTGCCTAGGTCACTCTTCTAGACATTGCCCACCACTTCCATCACCTTGGAAGTTTCTGCTTGAATATCATTACCTCAAGGAAGGCTTCCCTGACCACTTTATCAAAATAGGACTTCCAATTCCAAACCCAATTACCTTCTATCTACTTACCATGCTTTATTTTTCTCTTTGGAACATGTCACATTTTGAAATTATATTATGTAATTATTTACTTGTTTATTGTTTGTCTTCCCTAATAAGGTAGTAAGCTCCATGCAGGCAAGGACTCCATCTCCTTCACTGTTTATGCCAGCTCCTAGTGATAGTGGCAGGAGGCAGTCAAATGCCTAGGCAGATAGGGGCAGGTCCCCAGTGAAACCCGGCCTTCAAGCCGATGACAGTTTAAAGCCTAGCTACAAATCTCCGGTAAATCCACAGACTCAACTGAGAACCTCTCTTCCTCTTTGGCATGCTTTCCTCTGATTCATCCCTACCCTTCACTTATTTTACATGTACCTACCGTTTCCTAATTTGTTTTCTAAACTGTTGTGCCCCTGGAGCCTTTGTTTTAGCCTTTTTTGCATAGTCACAAAGCAATCAGCACACACTCCCCAGTTCTGAGCCCATAAAAGCCCCAGACCTAGCCACACTGAGAGAGAAACCACCCAACTTCAGGTGGGGGACCACTGCTGCAGCTCCTCTCCACTGAGAGCTGTTTCGTTGCTTAATAAAAATTTTCTCCACCCTTCTCACCCTTTGATTGTCAGTGTAACCTCATTCTTATTGGATGCAGGACAAGAACTTGGGACCCACTGAAGGCGGGTACACAGAAGGCTGTAACACTGTGGCCCTCTGCTGGCAGAGGGGCCACATCCCACATGACAGGAAGCAGCAGCAAGGCCAAGGCAGCTCTGGAGGCGCAGGCTAGAGCAGGGCAACCGGACTGACAGCGTTGTTAAGGCACCTCTGTCTGTCTGGCTGCAGACAATGGGACTAAAAGAGCTCATTAGTATGTTGTAACACGCCCCTCTGGGGCTTCAGGGTCGTGGGCACCCTTACCTGGGCGCCCCTGTGTTCCCCTCGTCTGGAGACCAGAGCCCACTGTGGAAGTCGCTTGCAACACACCTGGTCCAGGAACAAGCCCCATGTGGAGCCCAATCTTGTGCGGGCACTTGGAATGGCCAGCCAGACCCTGCATTCAGGGGCGCACACATCCGCTCCTGCCAGGGACTGAGCACGCAATTGAGGCAGCCGTGGGTTCCATGCTGGAGTGCAAGACAGGCGTGGCCTGGCGGGTCAAGTAAACAGGGCATCTCCTGTGGCAAGCCAGGCCTGAGCAAGGCCTGGGGAGGGGCATCGTTGGCCAGAGGTCTCTTGTTGGCAAAGTAATCAAGAAAAATCCTGTATCCCTAGAATAATCCCTGGCAGATGGTTGGTACACAATTTTGCTTTATTTTTAAATGAATGAATTAACAAATAAATAAATGGATGACGTTTTCAATGATGAATGTTAAAAAAGTTTTAAAGTAACTTTAAAAAAAATTGCCTTAATAGGTTAAAATAAAGTATACAAAGGCCAACTATTTAGATTAGAAGATCTTCTTTAGAAGTTCTTACATTTAAAGTGTTCCTTAATGATGTGCGAAGTATTTTAAAAAGTCATCAGTATACGTAGGATGTCATTTTTTTTTTCTATTTTGAAACCAGATTACATTTCTCTCTCTCTCTTTTTTTTTTTTTTTTTTTTTTTTTTTGAGACGGAGTCTCGCTCTGTCACCCAGGCTGGAGCGCAGTGGCGCAATCTCAGCTCACTGTAAGCTCCCCGTCCTGGGCTCATGCCATTCTCCTGCCTCAGCCTACCGAGTAGCTGGGACAACAGGCGCCCGCCACCGCGCCTGGCTAATTTTTCTGTAGTTTTAGTAGAGACGGGGTTTCACTGTGTTAGCCAGGATGGTCTCAATCTCCTGACCTCGTGATCCGCCCGACTCAGTCTCCCAAAGTGCTGAGATTACAGGTGTGAGCCACCGCGCCCAGCCCCAGATCACATTTCTGTTTGAAAACAACTTAAGTCTGAATTACACTTGCTTTTAAGTGTTACATTTTTATAAAAACTGGGATTGTATATCTACAAACTCTTTGAGAAAGTATCTCTATTAGATTGCAAAAACCCTGCCTCGGTGTTATGTAGTTTCTAGTGTGGGCAGACAATAAATATGTAGATTACACATGCATTAGAAAATTTAAATGTTAGGGGGCAAAAAGAAAGCAAGGTAAGGGGCGGGGGCTGCAATTTAAAATAGAATGGTCAGAGTAATCCTTACTGAGGAAGTAACATTTGAACAAAAGTTTAAAGAAGGTGAGGAAACTATCAGTATGGTCAAAATAATGCACTTCAGATTGAGGAGGTAATTTTAAAAGAGGATATGCAAACGATTAAGGAATTTTTCTATCATAAGATAAATGTACAGCTTCCTAAGATGATTATTTTGGAAGACTTAGCATTTATTTGGATGGCATGATGTAGTAGTTTAAAAGTCAAATCACTTTATTTCTTAGTCACACTTTGTATACTGCATATGATGGTTTCTTTTTGTAGAGAGAGACTCATAGGATACATGTTATAGAGAGCTGGGATAATAAAGAAATCCATGACATCTATATTGGAAACAAATCTTTTCCAATTTTTTTTTTTTTTTTTTTTTTTTTTTTTTTTTTTGAGACAGGGTCTTACTCTGTCACCCAGGCTGGAGTACAGTGGTGCGATCTTGGCTCACTGCAGCCTCAACTTCCTGGGCTTAAGTGATCCTCTCACCTCAGCCACTAGGGTAATTGGGACCATAGGTATAAGCCACAATGCCAAGCTAATTTTTTGTAGAGATGAGGTTTCACCATCATGCCCAGGCTGGTCTCAAACTCCTGGCCTCAAGTGAGCCATCCACCTCGGCCTCCCAAAGTGGTTAGATTATAGACGTGAGCCACCGTGCCTGACCATCTTTTCCCTTTCAACATATTAGTTCATTCACTTTATTTGTTTATTTATTAAAGGCCACAATTTAAAGAATGACTTAATATTGAAGTGCTGAAATGTGTTAATATGAAAATTACTGTCAGAAGTCTGCCACACTATTTGCCTTTGTGATGGTTAGTTTTCTGCCTCAATTGGATAGGCTATAGTACCCAGTTATTCAGTTAAACAATACTGGGGTTAATACCTACAGTCAGTTGACTTTAGGTAAAGGACATTATCTTCACAATCTGAATGAGCCTCATCCAATCAGTTGAAAAGCCTTAAGAGCAAAGCTGAGATATACTTGAAGACGAAATTTTGCTTCAAGAGTACAGTGTGGCCCGAGAGTTTTCAGCCCATTGGCCTCCTTACAAATTAAATACTTGTCAGCCCCTTAGTTGCTTAAGCCAATTTCTTGAAATAAATTTCTGTAAATGTACATAAACATGGATAAATACATATATGATATATTCATATATATACAATATACACAGATATATACATATACACATACATATATATATTCCCCCCTACTGATTCTGTTTCTCTGGAGAACCCTGAACAATACAATCCTCCTCTTAGACTAGATTAGAAGCTACTCTAGGAAAGTCATCATGTCTTCTTATGATCCCTGTGTTTAATATAGCTCATAGCATGATGCTTTCTTGATGGAATAATTTATAAATGAATATTTTAATTTCATAGGTAGATGGAAGGTACTTTTAACCATTAAGAAGCAGAAGAAATTATCATATGAACATTTATAAGCTTTTTTTCTTGCCATTTCTTCCAGGAATAAACATTTATAACTTCTATGCAATGAGATCAAAAGATAAGAAGAAAAATGACAATGAAAAAATAAAACAAAGGGCGTATATCTAATATATATGATGAACTTACTACAAAAACATGTAAAATCACTGTAACTCATCTATAGGAGAAAACCTAGACTTATTTATTGTCCTTTATATATTATGATATCATAATATATATAATATATATTTAAAATATTATTTAAAATTAGGCTGTGATAAGTTAATGATGCATATTTAAACCCTAGAGCAATCACCAAAGATATAAAACAAAGAAATATAGCTGTTAAATCAATAAATAAGTAGAATACTTATTATAAAATTTCCTCTTTATATCTGTTGAAACACTTGTCCAGACCCATTTTGTCTAATATTATTTTAGCCATCTTGACTTTCTGATTATTAGTGTTTGCATGGTATATTTAACACATCCTTCAACTTTTAACCTACCTGTGTTTTTATATTTAAAAGCCACTCCTTCTATTTAGTATAGCAGGAGTCTACTCCCTATATCTACCCCCCTACAAAAAGCCAATTGCTTATTTTGTCTATGTCTATGTTCCAGTAAATAAAACTTTACTGGAACATAGACATACCTACTTGTTTACATTTTGACCTCTGATAAGAGAGTTGAGTAGTTGTGACAGAAACAGTATGAACCTTAATCCTAAAATATTTACAATGTGTCCTTTTAATAAAAAGTTTGCCAACCCCTGGAGTTGTTTATTGGGTTTTTATCAGTCTGATGGAAAAAAAAGCCTTTTATCTGAGTGTTTTGACAATTTATACTTAATACAATGATGATATAGTTGGTTCTAAGTTTAGAACCTTGCTATTTGTTTTCTACTTATTCCACCTGTTCTTTCATTTTTAATGTTGTCTTCTTTTGAAATGATCGATTTTTTTTTTTTTTTTTTTTTTTTTTTTTTTGAGACAGAGTATCACACTATTGCTCAGGCTATAGCACAGTCGTGCAATCATGGCTCACCACAGCCTCAACCTCCTGGGCTCAAGTTATCCTCCCATTTCAGCCTCAGCCTCAGCCTATGGGACTACAGGTTTACACCACTATGCCTGGCTAATTTTTAATTTTTTTGTAGATACAGGGTCTCATTATGTTGCCCAGGCTGGTCTCAAACTCCTGGATTCAAGTGATCCTCCTCCCTTGGCCTCCCAAAGTGTTTACTTACAGGCATTGGCCATCATGCCTGGCCAATTCTCTAGTATTCTACTTCATCTCCTCTATTGATTTATCAGCTATATTTCTTTGTTTTATATCTTTGGTGATTGCTCTAGGGTTTAAATATGCATCTTTAACTTATCACAGCCTAATTTTAAATAATTGCCTATAATTACCTAATAATATAATGACCTTAAGACACAATATCTGAAATGTCTGGGACCAGAATTCATTCAAATTTTGAATGTTTTCAAATTTTGGAATATTTATGTTAAACAGATTGAGACTCCCTAATCTAAAAATCCAAAATCTGAAATGTTCCAATGATCATTTCCTTTGAGCATCGGGTTGGCACTCAGAAAGTTTTGAATTTTGGAGCAATTTGGATTCTGGGATTAGGAATATTCCGCCTGTACTACCATTTCTCCCTTCCAATCTTTGTAGTGTTGTCATATATTTTACTTCTACATATGTGATAACAAAATATTCGTTCCTATTTTTCAGTGTTTTTTACTTAAGCAGTTATGTTTTTAAATATATAAACAATTTATGTTTATATATTTATGTTTAAATTTATGTATACCCATATATTTACAATTTCTAGGGCTCTTCATTCCTCTGCAGAGATCGAGTTTCCATCTAGTATAATTTTTCTTCTGCCTTAAGACTTTATTTAACATTTCTTGTAACAAGAAGAGATTTTTTTTTTTCTCAAAATGTCATCATTTTAGATGTTTCTTCCTGGATACAGAATTTAAGGTTTATAAGTCTTCATCTTTTGATACTGATCTCATTCCATTACCTTCTGGTTTGCATTGTTTCCGATGTGAAGTCAGTTCATTTTTATCTTGCGTTTTGTTTGTGATGTGCCTTTTTTTTCATTTACTTTTATGACTTTTCTCTTTATCACTGGTTTGAGAAATGATATGTGTTGGTGTGGTTTTCTTCTCTATTTGAAGTTAAATGAACTTGGATTTTTATGTTTCTATTTTTTATCCAATGTGGAACAATTTTGGCCATTATTTTTTCAAATATTTTTTCTGCCCTCACCCCTTCTGCAACTCCAATTCCATATTTGTTATACCTCATGGTACCAGGACACTTAGGTGCTGGGGTTTTTTATTTGGTACAGAGGAGGGGGAGGGTTCAGTTTTCTTACTCTCTGATTCAGTTTTTATTTTACTTCACTTACTTTTTTTTAGACTTGGGGACTGGCTAGGATGTCCAGGCTGGAGTGCAGTGGCTATCCACACGTGTGATCTTAGCATACTACAGCCTGAAATTCCTGTACTCAAGGTATTCTTCCACTTCAGTCTCCTGAGTAGGTAGGACTATAGGCATGTGCCACTGTACCCAGCAGTGGTTCAGATTTTCATATTCTTCAAGTCTATTGATCTTTTTTATTGGCGATGTTTATTGCATTGAGAAACCCATCCAGTGGATATTTCATTCAGATGCAGGAATTCCTAGAGCTAAAAAATATATTTTCTAGGACTCTCTTCATTATTTTAATGTTTTACTTTATATCCTTGTATATATGTACAATTCGATGTTTTTAAGTCTTTGCTGTTTACATTATTGCTGTCATTTCTTGCTCTGTTTCTACTGATTGTCTATTCTCTTTGTTTGGGGTTACATTTTCATACTTTTTCATGTCTTATTATTCTTGGCTAGATGCTGATCACTATCGGGGTTTTGTAAAATGTTTAGATTTAGTTGTCTTCCCATCTGGCTCTTTGTGTCTACTCTCAACTTGGTTAAAAACTATAAGGAAAAACTTTCTCCAAATCACAATGGCAAAATGTCCTGCTGTTAAATAATCATAAGTCTCTATCTTAATTTGAGGCTCTTTTCTGCATGACTGTTTTAATTTCTCTTTACTCTTTTAAGGGCAATTTGATTTTGGTAATATTCAAGGCACTGTAAAGTGTTTCCTCCACGATGCTGCATCTACCCTCTTGTTGACAAATTACATGAAAGGATTGTGACTGCTTCTTCTTTGTTTCCTTTTACTCATTGTATTAGTAGTCTGTTTTCACACTGCTGATAAAGACATACCCAAGACTGGGAAGAAAAAGCGGTTTAATGGACTTACAGTGCTACATGGCTGGGGAGGCCTCACAATCATGCCGGAGGGCAAAGGAAGAGCTTGTGCTAGGAAACTCTCGTTTTTAAAACCATAAGATCTCGTGAGACTTACTCACTACCATGAGAGATAACAGCACATGAAAGATCCACCTCCATGATTCAATTACCTCTCATTGGGTACCTCACACAACATGTAGGAATCCAAGATGAGATGTGAGTGGTGACACAGCCAAACCATATTACTCATTCTTTATTATTTTTTTGACTTTCATTCTAGTACTATATTGAAACTAAACCAGCAATTCAACTGCCAGCTCCAGTCATCCTTTTCTCAGCCCTAACATTCTATGTGTTATAGAGGTAAAGAAATAATTACAGTTTGAGAAGTACTTTAATAGACATATGCAAATCATGCTAAATATCCACACTTAAAGACTACCCTATGCAAACCCATCAATTCAAGAATTACAAGACATTTTAAAAGGTAGCAAAATGTGACCTAAAACAAGAGAAAAGACAGTCATTAGAAACAGATCAAGGTCTCCTAGGCTCAAGCAATCCTCTTGAATAGCTGGAACTATAGGCATGTACTACCATGCCTGGCTGATATTTTACTTTTTTATATATATATACATATATATATATTTAATTTTTACTTTTTATATTTTTTAGTAGAGAGGAGGCTTCTCTACTTATGTTGCAAAGGCTGGTCTTGAGCTCCTTAGCTCAAGTGATCCTCTCACCTTAGTCTCCCAAAGTGTTGGGATTATAGGCATGAGCCACCACACCTGAACATCAATTTTTTATAAAACAGAAATGAGTAGTATATTACTCAGAATAGTTTATTCCATGAATGTATATCTATTTCACCCCACACTTTTGGATATTTAAATTGTTTTCGAATATCATGATTAAATAGTTCTTGATAATACATTTTGGAGAAATTTCTAGAAATGTAGTCTCTGGGTCAAAGGGTGCACACATATATATAGCTTTTGTTTGAGTTTCTTTCAGAAAAATAATACCAAGATGTTGGAATAGTACAATGTCTAGTTCCCTCTCCAAAGACCAACTCCTATAGGAAATATAAAGAAAAAAAAAACAAGAAATAAAAAACCCCGAAAACTCCCAGGGAATAAAGGGGGTGAAAAAGGATAATTTGGAACTGGTAAGTGTGCTAGCTGGTGGCTTGGGCCTTGGATCTGGGGCAGGAGGCAGTCCTTCAAAGATGTCGGAGGATAAAACAGGAAATGAACTATTGGAGTTCTGCTTTTGATTTTTCCATGACTTGAGTAAAAAACTTACTGTTCCCATATCTACAGGGACTCAGACTACAGACTAAATGCCCTCAGAAGTAAACTGTACTTATAAAAAGCTGAGGAAAACAAGTGGAGACTAACTAACCGTAGGCAGTAATTTCTCTGCCCTTTCCCACTAAACCATAAAGCTGGTAAATTACAACCAATAGCTTTGGCTGCTGTTCTCCCTGGTGGGATCAGGAAGGAGGGGAGAGATGGTGAAGCAGATATCTGAGGTGTCATTTTGTAGACTTGATAAATTAACTGTGATTTCTCAAGTAGCCTGGGGCTTTTCTACCTACCTTCCATCCTCTGAGCTCACTGAAAATGACACAGACTGAGTGCTAGTCTCTTCCCACATGTGAAATCATAGTAGCCAATATCCCCAAAGAAAAATTATCTTACAGGTCAACATATCAAGACATTGAAGAAGCACAACTGTTTTGAAAGAAAAATAAAATATTGGCATACAGATTCTAAGAGAAGCAGAAATATTAGATATGATAGCCCAAGAACTTAAAATGATCCTAGTAAACATACTAAAAGACATAAGGGAAGATATTAGCAGCATATAATAAGAACAAGAGAACAAAGAAGCAAGCAGAAATATTAGGTACAAAAATATAATACTTGAAGTATATAGACTGGATAAATAATAGAATTTAAATGAGGAGTAAATTAATGAATCTGGAGATCAGTTTGAGGCAATCTTCAAACCTAAGAACAATGATATAGAAAATATAAAAGAAAGGCTAAGGGATTGACAGTGCTAACATCTGAATAACAGGAGACTCAGAAAGAAAAATAGGCTGGGTGTGGTGGCTCACACCTATAATCCCAGCACTATGGGAAGCCAAGGCAGGAGGACCACTTGAGGCCAGAAGTTCAAGACCAGCCTGGCTAACATGGCAAAACCCCATCTCTACCAAAAAATACAAAAATTAGCTGGGCATAGTGGTGTGTGTCTGCAGTCCCAGCTATTCAGGAGGCTGAGGTGGGAGAATCACTTGAGTCCACGAGGAGGAGGTTGAGTCAAGATTGTGCCACTGCACTCCAGCCCAGGTGACAGAGTCAGACTCTGTCTTTAAAATAAATAAATAAATAAATAAATAAATAAAAAATAAAAACAAGGATGTATTTGAAGGAATAATGGACTTGAACAGGACAAAAAAAAATCATGGATTTTATTTTTTAAATTAATTTTATTTTATTTTATTTATTTTTTTTTTTACAATGGTGACTAGGGAAGATCATGGATTTTCAAAGTATTGAAGGAAAAATCTTAAAACCTAGATTTTTACATATGGCAATGCAGTCATTCAAATATGAAGCTATGATGACATATATTTCCAAGCATACAAGGCCTCAGAAGACAGTTTCTGATAAAATGCTTAAATAGAAACAAATATGAAAGATAATTAAAAGATGTGTGAAGTAATGCTGATAAAATATCCTGGCAAAATTTGTTGTTTTTTTAAAATAGCCAACAGCTAAGAAAAGGAGAACATAGGAGCATAATGGTTTAGGATTTAAAGTAGATAGTAACAAATGATGGGGTAGGAGAAGATGAAGAGACAAAGGGATGTCAGAATGTACAAGATTCTTTGTAGGAGATATATATATATATACACATCCAGATTCAAAATAAATTCAGAAAACATTCAAAGTGTGGGAAAAACTTAAACATCGAAAATGGTGAAACACACGGTAATGTATAAACAATTATAATATGTTTACTGACTATTTCATTTATTTTTGTTAGTGTGTACATGAACTTCCTATGTATGATCTTTACTCCTTTTTCCTTTTGTAAGGGGAAATACCCTTCATTTTTCTTCTGATAATACATGGTCACTATATGGTTCAAACTCTAAGATAAGGGGAAAATCTCCTGGAGTTAACTACAATTAGATACATACTATATATCAAATGTAGAGGACATCAGACCATATAGTTGCTCATTTCTTCTGCAACACTTACCTTCCTGAACATGATGCTTTACTTATTCTTTTATCAAAATATTCATCTTGACACATGTAACCAGAAGTTTTAAGAGCTATAAGGAAGTCAATTCAGGGCATTATTAACCAAAATTTCTAGTTATGCAAAAGCAGGATACTGTTGTAGTGCAGGATTAATTTAGGTATGTGGCAGAGGGAGTTTAACTGAAGATCAGGCAGATCAGAGACCAGTGATCAGGGTTAGGACAATCAATTCCCAGTCAGTACAAAAGTGGGGTGACCATTACATGGCTCAGTTGAATGTGGGCACTGAGATTAGCTCAGTATTTCCTGACTCAAAGGAAACTCAGTCTGGGGTCTACCTGAGGGTGAGAAGAATACCAGCTGCCATCAAAAGCCACTGGAAGGCGAGTGGAAGAAGCTGAGAAGGAAACCTGAATTGACCAAAAAGCATTAAAGATGTATATAATTGTCAAAGATATGTCCTCACAAAAATCCCCAGAACCAGATAGTTTTATATATGAGTTTAGTACATATTAAAGAAACAGCAAATTCCTTTCTTAAAAGGAGCAAACATGCACATCTCATTTTAGAAGGCTAGTGTAATCTTAATTATAAAACCAAACAGGGAAAATAAGAAAATTACACTGCATTTCACTTAATAATATAGATTCCAAAATCTTCAATAAGATATTTGCTAACCAAACACAACAGTGTATTAAAGAATAATACATCACGATCAGGTAATACTTCATGATGCAAACTATGAATGCATGGATGGTTTAATATTAGAAATTCTATACACATAATACATAACATTAATATACCACAGGATGAATACCAAATGATTATTTTAACATACACATCATAAAAAGCACTGATAAGGTGTAATAGCTTTTTATAAGACTGCTTAGCAAACTAAAAATAGAAGAACCTTTCTTAATTTGGTAAATGTTATATATTAAAAACATTTTGAAAGTATTGAGAAACTTTAGGTTCACCTCCTTTATGATCAGACATGAGATGGCCAATGTCACTACTACTCTTTAACATAGTTCCAGAGGAACTATCCAAAGATATAGGAAAGAAGAAAGAAGTTTAAATATAAAGAGAGGAAGAATGGAAATATCATCATTAATTTCAAATGATTATAATCATCTATTTCCAAAAAAAAGAGCAATCTGTTAAGAATAAGAGGGTTTAGCAATATAGTTAGAACAAAGACAAACTTTTAAAAAAATCAGTAGCACTCATGTACTCCAGCAATAAACATCAAGAAAATATTTTTAATGGAATATTTAAAATCTGAATGTCTATTTAAAGAACATCATGCATAACATTTAAAAGTTGAAAGAATGGAAGCAGATATTTTATAATATCTAAACTGATATAAATTAATATCGAGCATATACAACAAATTCCTATAAAACAACTGGACCCAAATGAAAACATGTAAAGAGAATATGTAGAAGCAAGTTCAGAAGAGGGAAATCAAAAGGCCAACAAGTATATGATGAGATACTCAAACTCAATAGTGATTTTAAAAAACCCAAATTAAAACAATGATCTATAAAATTACACACATTAGGCTGAAAACATGAATAAGCTGGATAATATTAAGGGTTGGCATGGATGATGAGAAGGTTATTGCTGGAGGCTGTAAGACCAAAGTATTTATGTGGGGGAGCATCTGATAGAGATTGGTTAAATTAATCATAAACATATATTCTGTCACCCAGCAATTCTGCTCCTGTGTATATATTCTAAAGACATCCTTGCAAAGTTCCATGATAGGACATGATGAACATGAGGATGTTCATTATGATGTTTGTGGTAAAAGGAAATTGAAAGCAATTTGGATGGCAAACACTGAGGAAAATGGGTAGTGAAAATATGGCCGCCGTATACTATGGATTACCTTGTAGCAGTAAGAAGCAGTAAAAACATGGCAACATAAATAAAGTTTAAAACTTAAGGTTACATGAAATAAAATAGTAAGAATCACAATAAGATACACAGCATGATATCACTTATGCTTATTTAAATTTCATGTATATAGGTCAGGGTAAGGAGAGGTCAGAGGTAAAACAAATTGTACCATAAGATGATAACTGTTGAAGCTGACATATAGACACATGGCGGTTCATAATATTCTCCCTTTCCTTTTTATTTATTGAAATTTCTCATAAAAAATTTTAAAATTTATGCATACAAAACAATACTCATTATGAAAATATAAACAAAATAGAACAGTACAATAAATATTATTTTAGAATATCATAATATTAGAATGATTTCCTATGGGTCAAGGGCAGGAGAATGAGACTGGAAAATGTATAAATAAATAAAACAAGAAGTGCTTTGCATGAACCAGTAATGACTGTGCCCCATGAACCTAGGAGTGTGATTAACTCTGCTTTCTCTTTGTGTAAAAAGTCTTTTTAAAAAAAATAAAAAGATGCCAGGCGAGGTGGCACATGCATGTAATCCCATCACTTTGGGAGGCTGAGGTAGGAAGATGGCTTGAGCCTAGGAGGTCTGGGCAACAGAATAAGACCCTGTCTCAAAACAAACAAACAAACACACAACAACATCAAAAAACAGAAAGTTCCCGGGATGGTTAATGCACACCTGTAGTCCTAGCTGCTTGAGAGGCTGAGGTGGGAGGATTGCTTGAGCCCGGGAGCTCAAATCTAGTCTGAGCAACTTAAAGAGACTACATCTCTTAAAATAAAGATATATATATCTTTTATTTATATTATATACAATTATAACATAATTTATTATATATAATAAATTTATTATATCTCTATATAATGATGTATTTATATATAATAAAATTTATGTATTATATATAAAATTATATATATAAAATTTTTTTTTACTAGAAGCATCTGATTTAGACTGTGGAGAAAAAGGAACCATAAAAATAGTTATCTAATCATTATAATTCAGAAAACAATTGAATAGCTCTTTCAAGTAACTAAGTCACCATATATAACTACGTAAATGAATTAGAAATAAGTAATATCACTTATGTTTTCAAGAGAAGTCATTTCTGACAATAATATTCATCATAGAAAACTGGCAAAAATCATTAAACAGTTAACCACAAAGTAAGGAGAAAAAATAGACTCTAAATACTTGCACTCTAAAATAATAAAGAAAAATAGGAAAAAGAAAAAACACTCCTGCACTAGGGGCTGTAAACTGTTTTACTTGGCTTATGTAGTAGCAAAAGTAGACTTTTTTTCAAAGAAAATATTTTATGCTGATATTTAAAAATAAGGATTTTTCAAATCTATTTCTGTTCTTTAAAAAAACTACTGAGAATTGATTTTTACAGCATCTCATTTCCATTTAGCAAGGATCCTAGAACTGAATAGGAGCATCCTGTTTACAGGTCACATACTCTCCAGGCTTCCATTGTCCCCATTTGGCAAGCAACATGAAAATACTGTTTCTGGAGGTTTATTCCACTTGTATCTCCCTTGAGATTTTAACAAAATGTGGTCAGAAATTTACTTAGTCATGTAAGTATGTAAGCAGTCATGGGAGGCATGAACAGAATGTGCTACATGAAAGAATATGCCAGGTAAAGAGAAATTTTTGAGGAGCCATGACAAAATGAAAAGGGGTTTGGTATTCAGGGGTTAAAATGCTATGAGTATATGAAACTATGACGGAGTGTTTTGGACTGGATAAAGAACAAGCTCTTAACTTGTTAAAAGGGCTGACTAATAAATACATGAAAAGAAAACAGTGCAATGGATGATAGTTTTTCTGTTTAATTATTTTTTCACATTAAATTCACTGAGTTGTATTCACAGGTCTGATAGCAGTTACTTTTTTAGTTTTTATTTTTTGAGATGCAGTCTTGCTCTGTCGCCCAGGCTACAGTGCAGTGGCGCGATCTCAGTTCACCACAAGCTCCGCTTCCCAGTTTCAAGCCATTCTCTTGCCTCAGCCTCCCACGTAGCTGGAACTACAGGCACACGCTGCCATGCCCGGCTAATTTTTTTGTATTTTTAGTAGAGACGGGGTTTCACCGTGTTAGCCAGGATGGTCTTGATCTCCTGACCTCATGATCCAACTGCCTCGGCCTCCCAAAGTGCTGGGATCACAGGCGTGAGCCACCATACCTGGCCAGAAGTGACTTTTTTTATTCTTTATTCTTAGCTGGTTTGCACTTGTGCATTACAATTTATCATTTTTTAATCAACAGCTTATTACAAATGAAATCTGATACTTTCTGTCAAGATGATATTACAGAATAAAAATTTGTGTCTGACTATGAATGAATGCAGTTGTGAGGTAACTTAGGGGCAGTGATAAGAAGTAAACAAGTTTAACAAGTCAAATTATAATGTGACAACCCTAACCATTTACATGAAATTATACATGGGGCTATAGTTACTATTTACCTTTAGTGCTTAACTCCTAAAGATCTTGTCTGTAAACCATAAAGCCTTCAATGTCTACTTCCCACATGTAGAAACTGACATCTTCAATGTACATCTAAAAGAGAAGCATAAGAAAATATAATGAGTTTGAGATTAGAGATATTGCTTCACTTATTTTAAATATAAAAAAACTGAAGTTATTCTCCATGACTTTCTATAATAAGCCTGGGCAAAGGGATGTGGGTATTATAGGACATATTTTATGTATACAAACAGCAATAACATTAGGATTTACCCTTTAGAAGAATGAGAATATTTTGTGGAACACATGTTATGATCCATGTCACAGGGTTGAGTACTTTCTATAATACTAATTTGATCTGGCTACCTAGTTTCTATGCAAAATTTTTATATAATTTAAAATACATAAATTCTGATGTCCTACATGAACAGAGCCCCATTCTAGAAAACAGTTTCCCTGCACAAAGTTATTACAAAAATATTCTTAATTGCACTTGAGTTGCTTATAAAAGCCAAAATCATAGAAATCAATTAGTTCAGTATTCTGTCCTCATGAAAAATTCAAAATTCTATTTCTCTTGTTACTTAAACCTCCCCAATCGTACTTTACACCAACCTGCTAAACTTAGCGTTAAAAAAAAGCCCTTTAAATAAAATTCCCTCTAACAGACAAACGTGATTATCCAGAGAGTGTTTTTTGCCTAAAGAACTTGATTGTGAATTCCTTGACAATGCAGTTAGGGAAACAGGATTTGGATGCTACAGTGCCATACTTTTAGTATGTAGTTTTTGTTTTTGTTTTGTTTTGAGACAAGGTCTCCCTATGTTGCTCAGGCTGGTCTTAGGCTCCTGAGCTCAACAGATCCTCCTATCTTATCCTCCCAAGTAAGTGGTTTTGAGTACTGGAGATTCTCAAGCCAAACATAAATTATTTTTGGATTAGAAATATCATTGCTCCTTTTGGTCATTAGAGCAGATGTCAGTTTTTCAGTTGCAGCTATAAATTCAAACACTTGAAACGCTTTTAAAATATCTGCAGACACATGAAAAAATGCTCATCATCACTGGCCACCAGAGAAATGCAAATCAAAACCACAATGAGATACCATCTCACACCAGTTAGAATGGCAATCATTAAAAAGTCAGGAAACAACAGGTGCTGGAGAGGATGTGGAGAAATAGAAATGCTTTTACACTGTTGGTGGGACTGTACAGTATGGCCATTCCTCAAGGATCTAGAACTAGAAATACCATTTGACCCAGCCATCCCATTACTGGGCATATACCCAAAGGATTATAAATCATGCTGCTTGCCGGGCGTGGTGGCTCACGCCTGTAATCCCAGCACTTTGGGAGACAGAGGCGGGCGGATCACGAGGTCAGGAGATTAAGACCATCCTGGCTAACACGGTGAAACCCCGTCTCTACTAAAAATACAAAAATTAGCCGGGCGTGGTGGCAGGCGCCTGTAGTCCCAGCTACTCAGGAGGCTGAGGCAGGAGAATGGTGTGAACCCAGGAGGTGGAGCTTGCAGTGAGCCGAGATCGCGCCACTGCACTCCAGCCTGGGAGACAGAGAGAGACTCCGTCTCAAAAAAACAAAAACAAAAACAAAAAAAACAAATCATGCTGCTATAAAGACACATGCACACGTACGTTTATTGCGGCACTATTCACAACAGCAAAGACTTGGAACCAACCCAAATGTCTATCAATCATAGACTGGATTTAAGAAAATGTGGTATATATAATGGAATACTATGCAGCCATAAAAAGGATGAGGTCATGTCCTTTGTAGGGACATGGATGAAGCTGGAAACCATCATTCTCAGCAAAGTATCGCAAGGACAAAAAACCAAACACTGCATGTTCTCACTCATAAGTGGGAACTGAACAATGAGAACACTTGGACACAGGGTGGGGAACATCACACACCGGGGCCTTTTGTGGGGTGGGGGCAGCGGGAGGGATAGCATTAGGAGATATATCTAATGTAAATGACGAGTTAATGGGTGCAGCGCACCAACATGGCACATGTATACATATGTAACAAACCACGCTGTGCACCTGTACTCTAGAACTTAAAGTATAATTAAAAAAATAAAAAATAATAAAAATCCTTTAAAAAAAAAAAGAAGGAAGGAATCTTAAAAAAAAAATAAAGAAATGGTGGGAGGAAGGTGGCAGACTCTTTTTAACACCAAGATCTCACGGGAATAAGAGTGTGAACTCACTCAGTCCCACAAGAATGACAAAGCCATTCATGAGGGATCCACCTCCATAACCCAAACACCTCCCACTGGACCCCCCTTTCAACACTGGGGATCAAAGTTCAACATGAGATTTGGAGGGTACAAGCTATATCACCATCCTTCAGATCTCAGCTTAGACACTGCTTAGACCAGAAAAACTTTCCTGATACCCTTATTCTGGTAAGGTGTCCTCCATTAGGCAATTGTGGCACCGCACACTACCCTATGATAGCAGTTATCATACTGTATTACAATGACCCGTGTGTTTGCCTGAATATTTCACGAAACTTTAAATTCTATAATAAAAGTAAAGATGACTATCTTGTTCATCGTGGCATCCCCAGCATCCATAGCACAGTTTCAGTGTAACAGGTGCTTAATAAGTACTTGTTAAAAATAATACTAGGTAATGTTTACTAAGAGTCTGATATGTAACAGCTACTACTTGAAGTGCTCTACATGTGCTGACTCATTTAATCCACAACAGTTAATCCACCTTCCAGTTTACAGATGAGAAATCCAAGGCACAGGAGGTTTGAGTGAATCGCAAAGGTCATAGCACTAAAGATTATGGAACCAAGATTTGAACCTAAGCAGTCTGGTTGCAGAAGCCAAGTTTTTAACCACTATGCTATATTCTTAATTGTATACAAGCATGCAAAAATGCTGTCCTAGATATTTTGAGGAATACAAAAATGAGAGGGGAGTGGAACAAAAAAGTATACAGATACATAAAATACCCAACAGAGAATTATATAACATAAGGCTTTCTCGCTTTTAGAACACACAAACAGTAACAAAAGCTTTCTGTTTGGTGAGATGGGATTTGCTCACAGAGAAATATTTCAGTATAAAAATTCCTGAATTCAAATATGTTTGTGATTCAATTACACAGTGGCAGTTGATATTTATGTTGAAAATGAAAAATAAAACCAACAAGTTATTCTGGACACCAAAAAAAAAAATAAAATATATTCACACTCAGCATATTCTTTACATGTTATCATTTAATTAGTATGAGGTAGGGCCAGGGCTCAGGTATTTTTAAAAAGCATGAAGGAAGGATATCTTTTTCTCCAGTTGAGAAACAATTTCACTGCAACTATTTAGCTTAGTTTCTACATATTAATAAGACATTAACTTCCAAAAATACTATTGACAGATGTCTATGAAAAATACTGAGTTACTTCTAATACAAATGCTAAATGTCAAAATGATTTGAAAGCTTCCATGATACACACAAACATACCTCAATGACCATGTAACATCTTAGATGCAAGGATGCAAGCATGATGTAATTGGTAGCTGGAGTGAATCTCTAACTGTAATGCACTTAAGGACCAAAGTAGTACTTTAAAATATAGAACCCCAGGTGCTTGCCCACAGTTCTGGTTCAGAAGTAGGCTGAGGCAGATTCTCTATTTTTTATAGGCATCTTGATTATAACGTAGATCTACAGTTCATGTAGAATTGTGATGTAAAGCACACATATGAATGCTATTACTAGACTCTCATTATTAGTATTTATGTAAATACTTCTTGAGTTTTCTAAGATTATATTTCTAATCATTAAAGATAATCCCGAGATCCACTGGCTTAGGAACTTTGAACATATAGTAAATAGGACTTCAGCAATAAATCAATGTAGACATATTAAAATAATGTTTATGGATTATATCTTTTGTAAGCTTTGCTATCCTCTTAGGTAAACTGTGGAGGTAGACAATCAATAAAATACTGTGGCAAAAAAAGAGAGAAATGTTATATTCTGTAATGAAAATTTTACTGAAAACCTCACATATAACTGGAAACATTCCCTTCATGGCTCAGAATTAATTTTTTTTTTTTCTTCCTTAAGTTAGTGGGGGTGGTGGGCTGGGGAGAAGCACTTCTAGCTTCATTTTCTGTTTAAATACAAAGTCAAAAATTTTATAAAGAAAGTCTTGAATGGTCTCTCTCTCTCTCTCTCTCTCTCTCTCACACACACACACACACACACACAGCTACTAAAAATAACATGAAATAGGCTGTTAATGTTTTAGTTTTGAAAATTGTTGCTGGGCATAGTGGCTCACGCCTGTAATCCCAGCACTTTGGGAGGCCGAGGCAGGTAGATCACCTGAGGTCAGGAGTTTGAGAACAGCCTGGTCAACATGGTGAAACCCTGTCTCTACTAACAATACAAAAATTAGCTGAGTGTGGTGTGTGCGCCTACAATCCCAGCTACTCAGGAGGCTGAGATGGGAGAATCGATCTCTTGAACCCAGGAGGCAGAGGATGCAGTGAGCCGAGATCATGCCACTACAATCTAGCCTGGGCAACACAGCAAGACTCTGTCTCAAAAAAAAAAAAGAAAAGAAAGAAAATTCTTATAAACAGGTCCCCAAATACTTTGCAATAAAAATACATTCATAGACATATACCATTTAAGATTTTTTTTTCTGAAAAAAACTCTAATAAACAGAGGTAATTATCTGAGTCTTTGTTATACATAACAAGGATGGAGACCTTAAAAACTACTAAACCAAAAAGAAAACTATACTTTAGCTCTTATCTTCCTTACCTAGTTTGAAGTACTCTTAATAAAGTATTCTTTTTACATGCATGTAATGCTAAAGATTTCAGATTTTCTACAAATGCAGATTTCTACAAATCAATCGACAGTTTATCATTGCAGTTTATCTTTTCCAACATATTTTAATAAGAACCAATAGCTCTGTAAATCACAAATAGTCTATATCACAAAATAATTCAATCATATTAATCTCTAATTATTAAAAATACAAGTTTCCAGATAATAGGCATTGTTAAGTATCACTAACATTTGTCATATAAATTACTAAAACTTATTTCTTGCTTTTAAATATAGTAAATAACAGCCAACATTCACTGAGTTCTAAATTATAAGTAGTATAGTTAATTCTCACAACAATCTTAAGAAGTGCTTATGTTCTTAAAAACTAGAAAATAAAGAAGTGCTATTATCATCTATATTCTACAGATAAAGAAAGTGAGGAACATAGATCACGTAACTTATCCAAGGTTCCATAGCTAATAACTGGAAGAACTGCATTTCAAACTCCAGCCGTCTACAAATTAACTATGGTATTTCCTGAAGGCCCCATCCAGTAACCTAAAATCTCCAATAACTCTGGAAGCCTCAGAAATTAATATGAAGATATCTTTTGTCAGGTTTTCCATCTGCAAACAGAATGCCATGGTGCTCCACTTCCAACTTTTCTTCTTCCTCACAAAAAAGACGATTACTAAGCTCCACTTAGCTCTACATACATTCTATTATTCCTGTGCAATCTAAATAATAAGGTCTCTATGATACGAAGAGTTTTCTTAAAACCTTGGTCTTGCTTCTACATGTAATATTCTATGTGCCTAATCACATTAAGATCATTAAGTATGGTTCAATACTGAGATATAAATTTGCGGTTTTAAAACATTTTCAATTCTCTTATAAAAATTATACCTTCTTAAACTATGACTGCAATCTCAATGTTTTATTGTATTTTCACAATAGCTATATATATTTATAAAATACAAAGTGACGTTATGATTTATGATTACGATGCAAAAAACCTAAATGAAGCCAGTAAACATGTGCCCCTCAAATATTTAATATTCTTTGTGGTGAGAATATTTGAAATTTACTCTCTTAGCAATTTTGAATTTTACCATACTCTACTTTTTCTTTATCCATTCATCATCTTAGTTTGATTCTGTAACTTGGCTATTGTGAACAGTTCTGCAGAGAACATGGAAGTGCAGACATCTCTTAAAACAAACTAATTTAAAATGTTTTGGGTGAATATTCACAAATGGGATTGCTGAATCATAAGATAATCCTATTTTTAGTTTTTCGAGGAAGCGTCACATAGTTTTCCACACGTGTACATTTCCACCAACAGTGTACAAAGGTTTCCTTTTCTTTACGTCATTGTCAACATTTGTTATCTTTTGTATTTTTTTTTTTTTTTTGGTAATGGTCATTCTGAGAGGTGTGAAATTATATATCATTGCAGATTTAATTTGTATTTCCTGAATGATTAGCAATGTTGAGAAGTTTTTCATATATCAGTTGGACTTTTGTATGTCTTTTTTTGAGAAATGTATATTCAGGTCCTTTTCTCATTTTTAATGTTTTTTTAAATTATTATTATATTTTTAAATTTTCTTGCTAGTCAGGTGTTTGAGCTTATTATATATTTTGGACATTAACCCCTTATCCAATGTATGACTTGAAAATATTTTCTCCCAATCTGTAGGCTGTCTCTGCACATTGTTTCCTTTGCTGTACAGAAGCTTTTTCATTTGATATAATCCCTTTATCTATTTTTGTTTTTGTTGCCTGCAGTTTTGGGGTCTAAGTCCAAAAAATCAATACCCACACCAATTTTGCAGTTTCCCCCCTAAGTTTTCTTCTAGTAGTTTTACAGTTTCTGGTCTTAACACTTAAGTCTTCAATGCATTTTGAGTTGACATTTGCATATGGAGTGAGATAAGGGTCCAATTTCGTTCTTCTATATGTGAATATCCAGCTTTCCCCAACATCATTTATTCAAGAGACTATCCTTTGCCATTGCTTATTGTTGACATCTTTGTCATAAATCAATTGATCATACATGCTTGGACTCATTTCTAAGCTCTCTATTCCAGTCCATTGGGGATGTGTTCATTTTTATTTTAATTTTTTTTCCAGTACTACAGTATTTTTAATTACTATAGGTTTGTAGTACAATTTGAATTCAGGCAGTGTGATGCCTCCAGCTTTGATTCTTTTGCTCATGATTGCTTTGGCTATGCAAGTTTTTGTTGTGGCTCCATATAAATTTTAGGATTTCTTAATCTATTTCTATGAAAAATGATGTTGGAATTTTGATATGGCTTGCATTGAATCTGTAGATAATTTTGGGTAATAGGAGCATTTTAAGAATATTAGTTTCTTCAATGCATAAACATAGGATATCTTTCCATTTATTTATGTCTTCTTCAATTTCTTTCATCAATGTTTTAGTTTTCAGTGTACCTGTGTAGTTAGATTTATTTATTTATTTATGAGACAGAGTCTTGCTTTGTCACCTAAGCTGGAGTGCAGGAGTAGGATCATAGCTCACTGTAGCCTCTTTACTGCTGGGCACAAGCAAACCTCCTATCATGGGATCCTCGGGATGTCACTTTGCCAGCCAGAAACCTCTGTGGCTAGTGGCACCTTTTCCTGAAGTTTGCTCAGGCCCACTGGGCTCATTCTGCCCACTTGCACATGCAGATTGAGGTCAGCTCATGATACCGGCCCAGATCCCACACTTGCCAAGGGTGAGCCTGGCACGGAGTGGCAACGGGTGTATGAGCAAGTGTGGGGGCCGACTGCTGCGTAGAGCCAGGCATGCTGGCTGCAGCAGGGTGGGCTGCCCCAGGCAGTGACACAGGTGCCTGCTCCGTGCAAGGCTATGGCTGAACCAGGCATACCGCAAGCAGTTTCCACCGCAGACACCTGGGAACACAGTGGCGCCTGGAAGCTTGGAGACGCTAGGATACACAGAGCCCCAAAGAGGGTGTCACAGCACTGGCCCTGGTCTGGGCTCCCAGAAGGGCCACAGCTCGTCTCTCTTTCTCGTCGCCCGCATTGTGGTGAGTTGGGGCGCGTGTTTTAGCCCTGTTTGTTACTGCTCTTTCAGTCGTGCCATTCGGCGGGTCCCAAGTTCTTGTCCCAACATCCAGCAAGAATGAGGTATGCCGACAACTGGAGGGTGAGCAAGGCAGAGAGGAGCTTCACTGAGCAACAGAGCGGCTCTCAGGAGATCTGAAGTGGGTAGCTCTTTTCTGCAGGCAGGTCGTCCGAATGAGTATCCAGCTCTTAGTGGAGAGGAGACCCATGGTGGGTGGCTGCTTTCTGCAGGCTGGTAATTTGAAGAGCCAAGGAAACCTGAAATGGGTAGGTCCTTCTCGCAGCTGGTAGTCACAACGGTCTGTATGAGTCTGACTGAGTTCAGAGTTTTTATGGGCTTCAGAAGGGAGGAAGTACATGGTGACTGGTCCATGGGCAGCCATGGCGGGTCTGGAAAAAGCACCATGAGTTCTCACTCTGGCTGGCGGGCTCCATCTGGAACTGACAGCCTAGCCCCCATGCTTCAGGCTGTCCCTAGTCTGAAGGTGGGGCTTCACCAGGGACCTGCCCCTTTCTACCCAGGAGCCTGTCTGCCTCCTGCTGCCATCAATCCTGTCAACCAGGGCACCCAGGCTATTCCTGTGGAGGGGTGCTTACAGGCCTGCCCCAGCCACCCTCTGCCTTCCCCAACCCCAGGCCTCCCTCCCAAAGTTTCAGAGGGGGCTGAGGTGGCAGGGGGAGTTGGCACGTCTGCACAGCCCCCAGCATGTGCACACTTGACTGGATCACAACAGTGCCTCGGCTCGCCTTCAACCTTGTTCTGAAATGGGAGCAGGCACCCGGAGCAAGGAGAGGCCAGGCAGCAGGAGCAGGTGTTTTGGAGCTTCCAGGGGCAGGGTGGGCTTCCCAGGCCCCTGAGAGCACAGGGATGCCAGGGTCTGCAGCCACTGCTGGGTGGCTGCAGGTACACCCAGGAGGGCGGGGCACTGCTGTTCCTGGTTCCTGTAGGCTCCTCAGAGCACCCAGCTTTGGCTGCACCTCCCCCACTGCAGCTGTATTCTTTGCAAGGGCAGTTCCAGACAGGCCATCACAGACATCACTCACACCTCAGCCTCCTGAGTAGCTGCGATTTACAGGAACATGCCACTGCACCTGGCTAACTTTCAAAATTCTTTATAGAGATGGGGTCTTGCTATGCTGTCCAGGCTGGTCATAAACTCCTGGTGTCAAGCGATCCTCCCACCTCAGCCTCCCAAAGTGCTCAGATTATAGGTGTGAGTCACAGTGCCCAGGCAAATTTATTCTTAAATATTTTGTAGCTATTGTAAATGGGATTATTTTCTTGATTCTTGGGGAGTTCACTTAGTGAATAGAAACGCTACTGATTTCTGTATGTTGATTTTTTGTATCCTGCAACTTTACTGTACTTGTTTATCCTAATAGTTTTTTGGTAGAATCTGTAGGGTTTTTTATACATAAGATCATGTTATCAGCAAACAGCGACAGTTTCACTTCTTCTTTACCCATCTGGATGCTTTATATTTCTTTCTCTTGACTAATTGTGCTGGCCAGGACTTCCAGTACTATAATGAGAAGGACAGGTAACAGTGGGTATGTTTGTCCTTTTCTGGTTCTTAGAGGGAAAGCTTTCAGCTTTTCCCATTCAGTATGATGTTAGCTGAATGTCATACATAGTCTTTATTGTGTTGAGGTACATTCCTTCTATACCTAATTTGGTGACAGTTTTTTATCATGAAAGGATGTTGAATTTTGTCAAGTATTTTTTTTTCATCTATATGAGATGATATGTCCCCTTCACTCTGTTAAGATGAGGTATCACATTTATTGATTTGTGTATTTTGAACTATTCTTGCATCCCAGGGTTAAATAACACTGGATCATACTGGATGATTTTTTTTTTTTTTTGAGATGGAGTCTTGCTCTGTCGCCCAGGCTGGAGTGCAGTGGCCAGATCTCAGCTCACTGCAAGCTCCGCCTCCCGGGTTCACGCCATTCTCCTGCCTCAGCCTCCCAAGTAGCTGGGACTACAGGCGCCCGCCACCTCGCCCCGCTAGTTTTTTTGTATTTTTTAGTAGAGACGGGGTTTCACCGGGTTAGCCAGGATGGTCTCGATCTCCTGACCTCGTGATCCGCCCGTCTCGGCCGCCCAAAGTGCTGGGATTACAGGCTTGAGCCACTGCGCCTGGCCGTGGATGATATTTTTAATGCGTTGTTGATTTGGTTTGCTAGTATTTTGTTGAGGATATTTGCATAATATACACATAAGGATACTGGCCTGTAATTTTCTTTTTTTGTAATGTCCTTGTCTGGCTTTGGTATCAGAGTAATGCTAGCCTCATAAAAAGAGTCTGAAAGTATTATCTCCTCTTTGATTTTTTGGAAGATTTTGAGAAGGACTGGTATTAGTTCTACTTTAAACGTTTGATAGAATTTAGCTATAAGCCATCAGGTCCTGGGCTTTTCTTTGATGAGAGATTTTGATTACTAATTCCATCTCCTTACTTGTCATTGGTATGTTTAGATTTTCTGTTTCTTCATATTCAGTCTTCATAGGCTGCGTATGTCTAGGCATTTATCCACTTGTAGATTAACTAATTGGTTGGTGTAGAATTGTTCATAGTCGTCTCTTACGATCCATTCTCTTTCTGTAGAATCTGTTGTAATGTCTTCTCTTTCATTTCATTCCAATAAAATTTCATTCTAGTTTTAAAACATGGCAATTCATATAGAAAGAAAATATGCTTTCTACTTCTCTGAGCTATTGGATTATATCAAATCATAAACTTTTGTAAGTGATTGTTTTCATAGTATTAGTATTATGCAACTTTCTCATAGCCTTCAAGATCCCAGTCATTCTGATCTGATAGGTGACTTTTAAAAAAAATTCTAATTCACAAATATCATACATGGTTGAATGGAAACCGATCATAGCAAGAAGTTATAAAATAAAATAAAACTGCAAAGAATCTTTCATTTCAACAGGAATCAAATATTCAAAGAATTAAAAATCTTTTTAGCTTATATTTGCTTTTTAAAATATTCCAAATTTCTTCAGTATAACCATAGCTCTAATCATGCAATCCACAGAATATTTGTTTTATCAATTGTTTTTACTGTATTTATCACAGAGAATGATTTTAGCCTAAGCATATTTCAGCCACTACATAGTACTAATTCAGACTATTAGTAGGTTTATTCCAGATTACTCTCTTAGTGGGCCTTAAATTACTTTAAAATGATTTTAATGCAACTATTATCCTTTTGTTGCAAAGAGAAGAAGAATCCCTTATTGGGTATGAGCAGGTCACTTTCAGAAACAAAGAACCAAAGGTAATTCTAAATCCTGTTCACCAAATTAAACTTTGTGTTTACCCCTCTTGCAACTTGCCCAGACAATATGGCTTCAGTGGAATGTGAGCTCACTGAAAAAAAGTACAAAGAAATGAAATATATCTGTGAAAGTTCATAATAACCAGGCTATTCAGAGTATTAACATTAAATGAAATATTTTCATTAGAGATTTAAAAAGAAACACTCCTTTTTTCCTCACAAGCATTTCCTAAGAATGTCTATCAGATCCACACAGGGGATCTCTTCAGCTGGAATAAATAAGCAGTTTGGTTCTGAGAGCCCACCTTTGTTATATCCATTACTTGGGGAAGACCAGTGAGTGATTTTTGTGTAACTTGTATGCAAACATCTTGAGAGCTTTTTCTGAGAGAAAGAAGTACAATGTTTTATCAAATATAGTTCCAAGAACATGTACCTTATCAATATATTGGGCTTGTTGACATTAATGATTTAATAAGGCTGGAACTCAGTGAATAAGCTGGAAGCTCATTCATTCCTCTAATTCTATATAGTTTCTCCCTGACTTCAAAAATAAGGTTTCTTGAAAATCTCTCTGGATCAAGAACTCAAGGTTGAGAAAACTAATATATTGTGAAGAAAAACAGAATTAGGTGATTAAGATCATGTGAACATGAAAGTCTATGTCAATAGGCATACAGTCACTAAAACAAAATTTTTAAAAGGATAGTAAACTAAAGATATGATCAATGACAATTCACATATTTTAACTTTAGGGATAATTTCCATTTATTTTTCCATTCTTGCTAGTACCTTTCAAGAACGTCCTCTGGGAAGTGTTATAGAAATGCTTATGAAGCTACTTTACTTTTGGAATATATATATATATATACACACACAACCTTACTGTCTGCTTCCATCCAAATATTGGCACCTTTAGAAATTTATGACTAGTATATTTATACTAACTTCTCTTCATATCTTCTCAGGTTTTGTTTCTTGCTGCACTGAGTCCTTACTCAGTGGTCTCTCTGACACATTTCTTATTTTTTAATTTGAGACAGGGTTTTGCTCTGGCACCCAGGCTGGACTGTAATAGTGCAATCGTGGCTCACCACAGCCTTGGCCTCTTAGGCTCAAATGATCCTTCCACCTAGGCCTCCCAAGTAGCTTGGACTCCAGATGTGTGCCACCATGCCCAGCTAGTACACATTTCTAACAGTATATACCTCCTCACTGGTACCAATGGAGTGCAGTTTGAAATCCCAGGTTTACTTTCCCACTTTATCATTTTCATGACTTCCTTAAAAAATCACTACCACTGACATCATCTTCGTTTACTTTTCTCAAATATCATATTCCTCTTTTTCTCATTATGACCACCAACAGGAATTGTCTACATTTCTAGTTTGCCAGAAATTATTTTTCAGTGCTAGAAAGTTCTATAGAGGAGAAAAAAGAAGGGAAGGGAAGAAATGCAACAGTGACAACTACTGCTGATTTCACTGTTCAGGTTTATCCTAAAAATATGGATGGAATTACTGGATAAGAGACAGGGCTATTGAAGAAGGAATTCAACCAGAGGGCATATTTAAATTCCTTCTGCATCATGGTAGCCTTGAAGGTCTCTTCCAATTCTATGATTTGATGAATAAGCCATCACTAGAACTTGTAGGAGCAAACAAGAAAAAAAACACTTTCACAAATTAAACACCAAAGTTGTACTGCCCCCTTTTGGATGCAGCCAAAAGAAACCAATAAGTACTTAACAGGGTATCATGATTTTTAAAAAGGTCTAAAGCAAACAGGGACAATTTGACTTCTTCTTTTCCTAATTGAATACTCTTTTTTTCTTTCTCTTGCCCGATTGCCCTAGCCAGAACTTCCAACACTATGTTGAATAGGAGTGGTGAGAGAGGGCATCCCTGTCTTGTGCCAGTTTTCAAAGGGAATGCTTCCAGTTTTTGCCCATTCAGTATAATATTGGCTGTGGGTTTGTCATAAATAGCTCTTATTATTTTGACATACGTCCCATCAATACCTAATTTATTGAGAGTTTTTAGCATGAAGGGCTGCTGAATTTTTTCAAAGGCCTTTTCTGCATCTATTGAGATAATCATGTGGTTTTTGTCTTTGGTTCTGTTTATACGCTGGATTATGTTTATTGATTTGCGTATGTTGAACCAGCCTTGCATTCCAGGGATGAAGCCCACTTGAGCAAGGTGGATAAGCTGTTTGACGTGCTGCTGGATTCGGTTTGCCAGTATTTTATTGAGGATTTTTGCATCGATGTTCATCAGGGATATTGGTCTAAAATTCTCTTTTTTTGTTGTGTCTCTGCCAGGCTTTGGTATCAGGATGATGTTGGCCTCGTAAAATGAGTTAGGGAGGATTCCCTCTTTTTCTATTGATTGGAATAGTTTCAGAAGGAATGGTACCAGCTCCTCCTTGTACCGACATGATTGTATATTTAGAAAAACTCATTGTCTGAGTCCAAAATCTCCTTAAGCTGATAAGCAACTGCAGCAAAATCTCAGGATACAAAATCAATGTGCAAAAATCACAAATATTCTTATGCACCAATAACAGACAAACAGAGAGCCAAATCATGAATGAACTCCCATTCACAATAGCTTCAAAGAGAATAAAATACCTAGGAATCCAACTACAAGGGATGTGAAGGACCTCTTCAAGGAGAACTACAAACCACTGCTCAGTGAAATAAAAGAGGGCACAAACAAATGGAAGAACATACCATGCTCATGGATAGGAAAAATCAATACTGTGAAAAGGGCCATACTGCCCAAGGTAACTTACAGATTCAATACCATACCCATTAGGCTACCAATGACTTTCTTCACAGAATTGGAAAAAACTGCTTTAAACTTCATATGGAACCAAAAAAGACCCTGCATTGCCAAGACAATCCTAAGCCAAAAGAACAAAGCTGGAGGCATCATGCTACCTGACTTCAAACTATACTACAAGGTTACAGTAACCAAAACAGCATGGTGCTGGTACCGAAATAGAGATATAGACCAATGGAACAGAACAGAGCCCGCAGAAATAATACCACACATCTGCAGTCATCTGATCTTTGACAAACCTGAGAAAAACAAGAAATGGGTAAAGGATTCCCTATTTAATAAATGGTGCTGGGAAAATTGGCTAGCCATAAGTAGAAAACTGAAACTGGATCCTTTCCTTACTCCTTATATGAAAATTAATTCAAGATGGATTAGAGACTTAAATGTTAGACCTAAAACCATAAAAACCCTAGAAGAAAACCTAGGCAATACCATTCAGGACATAGGCATGGGCAAGGACTTCATGTCTAAAACACCAATAGCAACGGCAACAAAAGCCAAAATTGAAAAAAAGGATCTAATTAAACTAAAGAGCTTCTGCACAGCAAAAGAAACTACCATCGGAGTGAACAGACAACCTACAGAATGGGAGAAAATTTTTGCAATCTACTCATCTGACAAAGGGCTAATACCCAGAACCTACAAAAAACTCAAACAAATTGACAAGAAAAAAACAACCCCATCAAAAAGCAAGCAAAGGATATGAATGGACACTTCTCAAAAGAAGACATTTATACAGCCAACAGACACATGAAAAAATGCTCATCATCACTGGCCATCAGAGAAATGCAAATCAAAACCACAATGAGATACCATCTCACACAGTTAGAATGGTGATCATTAAAAAGTCAGGAAACAACAGGTGCTGGAGAGGATGTGGAGAAATAGGAACACTTTTACACTGTTGATGGGACTTAAACTAGTTCAACCATTGTGGAAGACAGTGTGGCAACTCCTCAAGGATCTAGAACTAGAAATACCATTTGACCCAGCCATCCCATTACTGGGGACATACCCAAAGGATTATAAATCATGCTACTATAAAGACACATGCACACGTATGTTTACTGCAGCACTATTCACAATAGCAAAGACTTGGAATCAACCCAAATATCCATCAGTGACAGACTGGATTAATAAAATGTGGCACATGTACACCATGGGATACTATGCAGCCATAAAAAGGGATGAGTTCGTGTCCTTTGTAGGGACGTGGATGAAGCTGGAAACCATCATTGTCAGCAAACTATCGCAAGAACAGAAAACCAAACATCGCATGTTCTCATCATTGGTCGGAATTGAACAATGAGATCACTTGGACACAGGAAGGGGAACATCACACACTGCGGACTATTGTGGGGAGGGGGAGAGGGGAGGGATAGCATTAGGAGATATACCTAATGTAAATGACAAGTTAATGGGTGCAGCACACCAATATGGCACATGAATACATATGTAACAAACCTGCATGTTGTGCACATGTACCCTAGAACTTAAAGCATATATATATACTTAAAGTGTATATATATATATAGGCTTAAAGTATATATTTAAACTTAAAGTATATATTTAAACTTAAAGTGTGTGTTTGTGTGTGTGTGTGTATATATATATATATATAGAGAGAGAGAGGCTTAAGCAATATGGTAAAATATAGGCATTAGTTTTACCAGTCAGCAGTCCATTACCTAACATATTTAACTAACCCCAAAGCGAAAACAAACATAATAAATTGGTGGTGGGCCACCATTACAAACAAAATAAAGCAAGCAAACAAACAAATCACCAGATAAAAAACAGCAAAAGATTTGGGATTTGGCTCAACAAAAAAATGACGTTCTTATTGGTGATAAAATAGAAAATGGGTCCCTGACTCTGGAGTGGGAAGAGGACGGAGGGATGTGCTGTTGTCTTTATCAACAAAAATTAGGAGATCCTAAAGGACGTTCACATATTTTCTAGTATTTTAATGGTACAATGATAACATTTTTGGGCATTGGACATGTAACACACTACCATTCCAAGAAAAACACTATTATAAAGATACATTTCATTAAGCTATCATAAATCGTCTTCAATGCTTAAAAAAAATCTAGAATGTAGACCACAATCCTTTATTTATATGGTAGTAGCAAAGAAATGAATAGGTCTAACAGTGACTCCAGTATGTTCAACAGAACAAACCACTAGGGTGTTGTAGGAGCTAAAGCAGAAAATATTGAATCAGAGCTTAAAATCTACTTAGAAGACATTCTCTGTATAAAAACAAAAGGAAATCTTATAGGTTTAAACAATAAAATATGATAGACTCATGAATCAGTATTTGATAATTAAGACTAATTTGAGGGGAATGAATTAGAGGGCAGATATATTTGAATTAATTTATAGAAAAAATTTTTAAATAAATACCATTTAATGGACATAAAGACTAAAAATTCTTTTCCTGTAGATATGTTTTAAAGGAGTAGCGTCAAAACGCAGCTATAGATGATTAAAATTAGCAAATAAATTGCTTATATGCAAAGATCAAATTTGTTATAAGACTTTATATAAACAATCTCTGTCCAGTATTTATGACATTGAGAATGTAAAGCATAATCTTTTAGATGATGCGTACTTCAGCCTATGTGACTTTAAAAATTATCAAAAAAACAGAAACAAAACCCCCAAATAAAGAATCCTCATTAATAAATCCTCAAGCGAAAACACTTCAGGCAGCATAATTGACAAAAGAAAAAAAAATGCAATAAGTAGCTACATCTTAGGAATAAATTAAGAAGTTATAAAATAAAGAAATGCAGAAGAAAACAAAGCAAAACGAAAATTTCTGACATAACTAAAACAAATTCCAATAGGCACAAATAATTCCAAAAATTTCCAGTAGGCACACACACACACAAAAACATAGCAGGGAGAGGTGTCAGAACTCTGTGCAAGGAGGTGGAGAAGTACCCTCATGTAAAAATACTTAAAAATTAAATGAGAGGCAGAGAAAATGCAAATATACAGAAGAACAGGAGTATCATATCATACGCAGTGATGTAGGAAAACTAGGTAAGTAAATGTGACTACAGCATCAAAACAGCCAGCACTGGGGAGAAACACTAGGCTCTGAGTTTCTGTAGATTTTTGGTGCAGGCACTCATAACAGTAAAAGAAACCATTTTATGTAAGGAATTCTGTAAGCCAGCAGTAATGCCTGATTTTTATCATGTCTAGAAACAGATATCTTTTACCAGAAGAGAATAATATTTCAAATCTTACCCAGAGCAGCACAATATTATGCCAATCTGACAAATAATGAAGAGTTTAGACAGGGAAAATAACACACTGACATGAAAATAAAACCCTTATAAGCAAAAAAAGATGTCTGGATTATACAAATTATGTACAGGAGTAAACAAAGATGGGGCCATTATTGACTTGGTGATAATTCACAAATCAAAAAATAAAATCTGAATATGAGCAAGTGCAACCATAAAGAACTTCTAAGTCATTCTTGTTTATCAGATGTTTTTTTTTTTTTTTTTTTACATTTAGAGAATTGTCCTGTCAAGTTTTTTAAGATACACAAAAAAATAAATGGAACATAATTTTAGATTTCATAGGTGACAATTCAAAAGCCATAAAATAAAATGTGAAGTATGTTAAGTATTTCCAGAAACTTGCTGAATCTTCTCTGTTTATAATGAACTGAAATGACGATGCAGAAAAATAACTATTCAAACGTTTAAACCAAAATATTATCAGCCATTTTGCTCCATATGAGTGATTTAAGGCTTAATACTGCCTCTCACACATAGCCTCAAATGCTACTTAGAACTAATCAAATATTAAATGTTCCCTATATTGCTGGCCTTTATAATGCTATGATTTTCTTGTGATTTTATGGCACTAAGAATACAGCTGTAGATATTGTTGCAGATATAGATATAGATATTTATAATAAAATATGTCCTATATAAAAATATGTTACATAGAATCTTAAATTGGCACAGAAGACTGCAAATCAATACACGTAAATTAATCTTAGTATGATTTTCAGGAAAAATAAAATATAAAATATATAAAAACATCTATTCATTGGCTAGTTGCAACAGAGAACAACTAACCATTAGTAACTGAAACAAAAATTAAGCATTCACTTCATAAATGGAGATAATAAAAAGATTACCTCAAAAGTACTAAATATTTTTGGCAATATATGCTTCTAAATTGGGTTGAATTGGTGAAATTGTCCTTTTTATTGGTAAAAATGTCGAATATTGGTAATTTCATATGGTTCAGGCTAAAAGCATTAGAATGAAATGAATGACATTCTATGTAATATTACAATATAAATGAAGAAAATATAGTCACTGTCTAACATCTGTAATTCAAATAAATTTTCTACCACATAAAAAAGATAAAAGAGGAACAAATATAATCAGTGATTTGTGTTGCTTCCAAATTACAAAATAAAGAGATTGGATCTTTTAGCAAATTTGAGCAGATAGTATGTAGATTGTTAGGTAACAATGTTTTATTCTTCTTTGATGATAAAGAATATGTAACAAGAGGAAAGTTATAAATGAGACAAATTCACATTTGGAAAACAAGTAAACAATAAAGTCCTTTATGATATTTATAATAGATTAAGAAATATTTTGGACAGAGTACATTAATATGTAAGCTTCTTCCTCTAAATTACTGCAAGTTCATAATGGTTTTAAAAAATGGCTGAAAATAATAAAGGCAAGAAGGCCCTCACCAGATGTTGGCTGCTCAGTCTTAGACTTCCTAGCCTTCAGAACTGTAAGAAATATTTATCTTTTCTTATCAATTACCCAGTCTCAGGTATTCTTGCTATGGCAACAGGAAATGAAACAACCAGTGATTAATCAATCAATGTAAGTGAAACAGGACCAAATATTTATGTACTTAGGGTTTAGCAAGAATTACAAGGAAGAAATTCTCAATTATGCCTGGTCCTAAAAACATCTTGTAGAAATAACATGAAAACAAAAATTAATGTGGTCTTTAAATTTTTTCTTATACTTAATAATAACACTAGTTATATCAAAATTTTGATAAGGCTAATGTTTGGTCAGAAAGAACAGTGTGGCTGTACTAGTTGTTAAAATAATAAATAATATAATACTTAAATATCGGTTGGAAAATGGCCACTGCTCCAAGCTCTCCAAATAGCCCCTTCTCTATGGACCCTACCCCCACCAACACACCTCCATATTCCCTAAGGTTAACACCTGGTACAGCAGGGATCCTCTAGTATTCTGGCATCCACTGTGATGCCAGAATGGTTGGTGCCTGTAGCATAACAGTTGTTACATGTATCAAACCTCTCTCCTGTTAATAACAGAAGACAGTAGCAGAAGCTTTGAGCTTGGAGTTAAAGAGACTACATTACAACAGGGCTACTATCTGAGTAAATCCCTGGACCCTTGTAAAATTTCAGCTTCCTCCTTTTAAACGAAGTTCTGACACCTAGTAGGACTGTTTGTGGATTACATGCAATGACATAAAAGTGCTGATTTGCACACAGAAGGCATACCATTCACTTTTCCTTTGCCTTACTAGAAAAATAGTAAACACTACATGAAAAAATTAGTAAAAAATGTAGTATTTTACAAACGAGTTGTGTTTCAAACACTCATTTTTGAAGTCAGTAGTCTGGTAATTAGAATGCATTTTCCCCATACTAATCATTATATAAAAGTGGTTATATATGTCAACCACTTTTTATCTCAACTCAACTTTATAAATTCTAATTTCAGCCATAATACATTGTTTCTACATGAAAAAAATTGAACATTTATTGAACATTCATACACATCAAGCACTATTCTAAATATTGTACACTTAAGTTATTTAATTCTCGGCCGGGCATATATTGTACACTTAAGTTATTTAATTCTCGGCCGGGTATGGTGGCTCACGCCTGTAATCCCAGCACTTTAGGAGGCTGAGGCAGACGGATCACCTGAGCTGGGGAGTTCCAGACAAGCCCGACTAACATGGAGAAACACCGTTTCTACTAAAAATACAAAATTAGCCAGGCGTGGCGGCACATGCCCGTAATCCCAGCTACTTGCTAGGCTGAGGTAGGAGAATCACTTGAACCCGGAAAGCGGAGGTTGCAGTGAGCCAAGATCACACCATTGAACTCCAGCCTGGGCAACAAGAGCGAAACTCCGTCTTGGGGGAAAAAAAAAAAGTTATTTAATTCTCAAAGCAACTTTATGGATAGTATGCTCTGATCATCCCCAAATTAACAGATGGAAATCAAAGCTAAGAGAAGAAGTAAAGTGCTTTGGGTCACTTAGCAAGAAAGTGTCAGAGCCAGGATTGGACCCAGGAATGGGCCTAAGGTCCATGCTTAGGCTCTAAGACCTATGATCCTATTCATTATACTGCAATGTCTGTGGAGTTATTTGAAGTATAAAAGAACATTTTTAAAAAATCAAAACATTTAGAAAAAATACGTGGCAGTTTCTCAACTTGTGATATAAACAAAACTGGTCAAATTAAGCAAAAGAACAAGAAAAGTATACTGAATTATCTTAACATGCTGGTGGTTTGAGGAAAAGCAGGCCAAGACAGATAAGATGGGTGGAGATATAAAGTGGATTGTCTTAATACTTTCATTTGAGTATTTTATTACATCTTACTTTTAGTATCAAGGTGGCTGTTAAATATTTTATTAGTTTATTTGGTACATTAAGTTCTCTGAATAATAGTTTTTAGTGTCTTAGGATCTTATTTCTTTACCATCTTTTATTGTTTTCAGTTCTTTGGCATTTTTAGGTGCCCCTAAACATTTACATTTGAGCATTTTAGAGGTATTAAGGTTCATTTTAGTTTAGACTATAGATCTATATAAACTTTTTGTTAGAATTATATTCTTTTTTGTTTGTTAGAATGTATTTTTCATTACTTCTATCAGTGTTAAGACTTTATTACTTATATTGATTTTACTAAAAATTAGGTTTAGAATGCTAATAAAAGAGTGACCATGTAACACCCTTTTACTCACACACTATTGCTAATTTTTATTAGTATTTGATAGCCAGCAATTTTAACAATGTTGTGTCACAAAAAAATGAAAAGAGATCTGTCATCCTAAATATTTTACATCTCAAATAAATTCAAACAGATCACCCTTATAGCAATTTAGAAAAATTGTCAATTTTTTTCTAAACAATTTATCGTAACAGTGTAAAATAAATTAACATCAGTCTAAATGTGAATGATTCTAATTGTTGGGTTAATTAGGTAGTTGTCTTAGTTGGAGTTCCTCCAGAAGCTGACTCTGAGACAAGGAATGAGTGAAGATAAGTTATTTGGGAGGGTCTCAGTAAACGGACAGGGGAGTGGGGAACATGATAACAGATGGGAAGGCAGCTAATATATTAAGATAGCAATCACAGGGGCCAACTGAAGCTTAATCCTGTAGAGGAAACTCTGACAAATAGTATAGGCACATTCCTTAGAATTGATTAAGTAAGGGCCAAAGAAGTTAGTGTGTTTGTATGCTGAAACCTGCCAATCACTGCTTAAGGTCTTCCCCTAGTGGCTTCTAGAAGCTCAAAGGCTTACAGGAGCTGGCCTTTGGAAGGCAGATGTGCACAAAATGGCAAGGGATTTCAAACCATATGAGCAGACCACTCACATCACTTATTACATTAGCAAAACCATTAGGCATCCATAATTACCACAGTGATAGTTCCGACAAAGTAAATTTAGCCCTAAATGATGGTGAAATTTTGGCAAACTAGCTGAAAATACACTAACAATAGCAAAGTATTGTTACAGTAATGTAGTTTGTAACTTCTCAATTCAAAATGGTAACAAAATAAGAGCCTGGTATCAGGATACTAGAAAACACAGAAAAATTCAAAGAATAATAATATCAGTCTATGCTCTAACTCATTCAAGAAATACTCCTTACAGTTCCTGGTATGATCCAAATTATAGGAAGAACAAACATCCACCAGAACAAGAGTCAAGGATGTGAAACATTGTCCCAAATAATCAGCCTGTCTGTTCCCCTAGTAAACGGCTACACTCCTACTGCAACGTGAAGGAAGATACTATTAAGAAAAAAAACAAGTATGGATTAAAGTCATTTGTAGGATCCACAAATACTTTCTTTGTGTGGATAATACTTCCTCAATCTAAGTAAGATTCTTCTTACTAAGCTTTAAATTTTTCCTTAACTTTAAAGTCTTTCTCGGTCCCTATTAACAGTCCTCTGCCTTGAATCTTAGGGCCTCCTTCTTTTGAATTGTTCAACATCATTTGTGTTCCTTTGGGTCAGGTAATAGATGCTGACCAGGAGGGCTCAGGTCCAGATCCCAGCATCTCCATAAAGCCAGAGCTTCTTTGGTCAATGAGATGCTAAGTCCAGTGGGTTATTTCTGGATCTTCACTTTGCTCAATGTCCCACTCTGGATTAGAGCTCACAGCTGAATGGATGGCTAAAACAGACTGGATGGTTAACCCAAAGATAGGGGTGTTTGTGGTCACATACTGCCCACCGATGTGGGTTTATTAAAGAGTAGTAATTTCTTGAAAGCTAAATGCATCAGTGAAAAAGTTAAGTGTATGTAAACTATATATTGGTACCAGGACTAATATTTGTAGCTGTGAAACTGACTCATGGTTGTGATTACTTTTTGCAGAGAGTACAGAGAAGAAAAGGTGAAAAGCAATATGTGCAAGAAAATGGAGAAATGACATTTCTCCTTAAACTATGTTATGCTATAAAATCATATTATTTGGGTCAATTATGCATACATTTGCTTCCTCTGAGTTATATTTTCACAGCATAGTCGTCAGGCATTGGTCTATTGCTACTGCAGAGTAGTGCCCCAGAATTTGTCAGGGTGCCTATGTCATTATTCTGTAGGTTTCTGTGATTGCCAGAGTTACTTTTAAAGTGTGGGAGTGGGTTTTTGGGGAGAAGTGAGGTGGTGAAGAGAGAGAGGTAGCAGGAACTGAGAAGGAAAGGAGATTTACCTTAAAAAAAAAAAAGATATTTTCTTTCTAAAAATGAAAAAACCTGGACAAGAAATACAATGTATTAAGCAGTAACCATTTAGGAAAAAAGAATAAAGTGGAATTTTTGTATACTGTAAAAGAGTTGTTTGCAATATAAAATTATATACTATAAATAACTCCCAAGAAAAGCAACATTTTATGTAGTATATGACTAAATTCTTATCTAAAGTTTTAATAGAAACAGAAATGTATATCTGAAACGAACCTTAGCAGTCCCTGAGAGTTTGCCTTCCTTTTCCAGATAAAGGGAACACACAGCAAAAAGGTTGATTTGCTGAAGGTCATAGTCAGTGAC